>NC_138781.1:160396175-160443626 GCF_965178545.1 Coloeus monedula
GGAACTGGGGAGAAAAGGAGGAAAAGGAGGGAAAAAGAGGGAAAAGGAGGGAGGAAAGGTGGAAAAGGAGGGAAAAGGAAGAAAAGGAGGAAAAGGAGAAAAAGGAGGGGGATTGGGAGAAAAGGTGGAAAAGGAGGGAAAAGGAGAGGAAAAAGGAGGAAAAGGAGGGAATTGGGGAGAAAAGGAGGAAAAGGAGGGAAAGGAAGAAAAGGAGGGAAAAGGAGGGAAAAGGAGGGAAAAGGAGGGAGGAAAAGGTGAAAAGGAGGAAAAGGAGGAAAAGGAGGGGGATTGGGGAGAAAAGGAGGGAAAAGGAGAGAAAAAGATGGGGGAAAGGTGGAAAAGGAGGGAAAAAGTGAGGAAAAAGGAGGGAAAGGAGGAGAATGGGGAGAAAAGGAGGGAAAGGAGGGAAAAAGACGGGGAAAAGGTGAAAAAGGAGGAAAAGGAGGGAAAAGGAGGGGGAAAAGCAGGAAAAGGAGGTGAATTGGGGAGAAAAGCAGGGAAAGGAGGGGAATTGGGGAGAAAAGGAGGAAAAGGAGGGAATTGGGGAGAAAAGGATGGAAAGGAGGGAAAAGGACGGGGAAAAGGAGGGAAAGGAGAGGAAAAAGGAGGAAAAGGAGGCGAATTGGGGAGAAAATCAGGGAAAGGGGAAAAGGAGAAAAAGGAGGGGGATTGGGGAGAAAAGGTGGAAAAGGAGGGAAAAGGACGGGGAAAAAGGAGGGAAAAGGAGGGGAACTGGGGAGAAAAGGAGGAAAAGGAGGGAAAAGGAGGGAGGAAAGGTGGAAAAGGAGGAAAAAGATGGGGAAACATGGAGGAAAAGGAGGAATTGGGGAGAAAAGGTGAAAAGGAGGGAAAAGGACGGGAAAAAGGAGGGAAAGGAGGGAAAAGGAGAGGAAAAAGGAGGAAAAGGAGGGGGAATTGGGGAGAAAAGGAGGAAAAAGGAGGGAAAAGGACGGGGAAAAGTGAAAAAGGAGGAAAAGGAGGGAAAAGGAGGGAAAAGGAGGGAAAAGGAGGGAGGAAAGGTGGAAAAGGAGGGGAACTGGGGAGAAAAGGAGGAAAAGGAGGGAAAAGGAGAGGAAAAAGGAGGGAAAGGAGGAGAATTGGGGAGAAAAGCAGGGAAAGGAGGGAAAATGACGGGGAAAAGGTGAAAAAGGAGAAAACGGAGGAAAGGAGGGGGAAAAGCAGGAAAAGGAGGTGAATTGGGGAGAAAAGCAGGGAAAGGAGGGGAATTGGGAGAAAAGGAGGAAAAGGAGGGAATTGGGGAGAAAAGGATGGAAAGGAGGGAATTGGGAGAAAAGGATGGAAAGGAGGGAAAAGGACGGGGAAAAGGAGGAAAGGAGGCGAATTGGGGAGAAAAGCAGGGAAAGGAGGGAAAAGGAGAAAAAGGAGGGGGATTGGGGAGAAAAGGGGAAGGAAAGGAGGAGAAAAGGAGGAAAAGGGAGGGAAAGGAGGGAAACAGGAGAAAAGGAGTGAAAAGGAGAGGAAACAGGAGGAAAAGGAGGGAAAAGGAGAGAAAAAGAGGAAAAGGAGGGAAAAGGAGAGGAAAAAGGAGGAAAAGGAGGGGGAATTGGGGAGAAAAGGAGGGAAAAGGAGGAAAAGGACGGGGAAAAGGTGAAAAAGGAGGAAAAGGAGGGAAAAGGAGGGAGGAAAAGTGGAAAAGGAGGGAAAAGGACGGGGAAAAGGAGGGAAAAGGAGAGGAAAAAGGAGGAAAAGGAGGGAACTGGGGAGAAAAGGAGGGAAAGGAGGGAATTGGGGAGAAAAGGAGGGAAAAGGACGGGAAAAAGAGGAAAAGGAGGGAATTGGGGAGAAAAGCAGGGAAAGGAGGGAATTGGGGAGAAAAGGAGGGAAAAGGACGGGGAAAAGGAGGGAAAAGGAGGGGAATTGGGGAGAAAAGGTGGAAAAGGAGGGGAATTGGGGAGAAAAGGCGGAAAAGGAGGGAAAAGGAGAGGAAAAAGGAGGAAAAGGAGGGGAATTGGGGAGAAAAGGAGGAAAAGGAGGGAAAAGGACGGGGAAAAGGTGGAAAAAGGAGGAAAAGGAGGGAAAAGGAGGGAAAAGGAGGGAAAAGGAGGGAATTGGGGAGAAAAGGTGGAAAAGGAGGAAACTGGGGAGAAAAGGAGGAAAAGGACGGGAAAAAGGAGGGAAAGGAGGAGAATTGGGGAGAAAAGGAGGGAAAAGGACGGGGAAAAGGAGGGAAAAGGAGGGAATTGGGGAGAAAAGGTGGAAAAGGAGGGGAATTGGGGAGAAAAGCAGGGAAAGGAGGGAACTGGGGAATGCTCACCGCCGCCGGGGGCAGGGCGCACTGGAGCACCAGGAATTCCAGGAGCGCTTCCGCCCCCGGCTGCTCCAGGTACCCGCGGGGAGCCATGGAACCGAGGAGCTGCAGCAGCGCCCGCTTCACCTGCCGGGAAAAGCGGGAATGAGGGCTGGGAATGACGGGAATGAGGGCTGGGAATGACGGGAATGAGGGGTGGGAATGACGGGAATGAGGGGTGGGAATGATGGGAATGAGGGGTGGGAAAAATGGGAATGAGGGGCGGGAATGATGGGAATGAGGGGTGGGAAAACTGGGAATGAGGGGTGGGAATGATGGGAATGAGGGGTGGGAAAACTGGGAATGAGGGGTGGGAATGACGGGAATGAGGGGTGGGAATGACGGGAATGAGGGGTGGGAATGAGGGGTGGGAATGACGGGAATGAGGGGTGGGAATGACGGGAATGAGGGCTGGGAAAAATGGGAATGAGGGGTGGGAATGACGGGAATGAGGGGTGGGAAAAATGGGAATGAGGGGTGGGAATGATGGGAATGAGGGGTGGGAATGACGGGAATGAGGGGTGGGAAAAATGGGAATGAGGGGCGGGAATGATGGGAATGAGGGGTGGGAAAACTGGGAATGAGGGGTGGGAATGACGGGAATGAGGGGTGGGAATGACGGGAATGAGGGGTGGGAATGAGGGGTGGGAATGACGGGAATGAGGGGTGGGAATGACGGGAATGAGGGCTGGGAAAAATGGGAATGAGGGGTGGGAATGATGGGAATGAGGGGTGGGAAAAATGGGAATGAGGGGTGGGAATGATGGGAATGAGGGGTGGGAAAAATGGGAATGAGGGGTGGGAAAACTGGGAATGAGGGGTGGGAATGACGGGAATGAGGGCTGGGAATGAGGGGTGGGAATGACGGGAATGAGGGCTGGGAATGATGGGAATGAGGGTGGGAATGACGGGAATGAGGGGTGGGAATGACGGGAATGAGGGGTGGGAATGATGGGAATGAGGGGTGGGAATGATGGGAATGAGGGGTGGGAAAACTGGGAATGAGGGGTGGGAATGATGGGAATGAGGGGTGGGAAAACTGGGAATGAGGGGTGGGAAAACTGGGAATGAGGGGTGGGAAAAATGGGAATGAGGGGTGGGAATGATGGGAATGAGGGGTGGGAATGATGGGAATGAGGGGTGGGAAAACTGGGAATGAGGGGTGGGAATGATGGGAATGAAAACTGGGGAAAAGGGAAAATGGGAAAAAAAGGGGAAAACAACAGGAAAAAAAACGGGGAAAAAGGGGGAAATGGGAAAAACTGGGAAAAAAGGGGGGGAAAAGCGAAAAAAAGGGGAAAAAGTGGGAAAAAAGGGGGGAAAAGGGAAAGAAAATGGGAAAAAAGGGGGGGAAATGGGGGAAAAACGGGAAAAATGGGAAAAAAGGGGGGAAATGGGTAAAAAGGGGAAAAACAGAGGGGAAAAGGGGGAAAATGGGGGAAAATGGGAAAAAAGGGGGGAAAATGGGGAAAAAAGGGGGAAAATGGGAAAAAAGGGGAAAGAAGGGGGAAATGGGGAAAAAAGGGGAAAAAATAGGAAAAAAATTGGGAAAAAAGGGGGGAAAGTGGGAAAAAAGGGGGAAAAATGGGAAAAAAAATGGGAAAAAAGGGGGAAATGGGGAAAAAAGGGGGAAAACTGGAGAAAAAGGGGTGAAAACGGGAACAAAAGGGGAAAAAGTGGGAAAAAAGGGTAAAAAAGGGGAAGAAAACGGTAAAAAAGGGGGGAAACTGGGGAAAAGTGGGAAAAAAGGGGTGAAAACGGGAACAAAAGGGGAAAAACGGGGAAAAAAGTGGGGAAAAAGGGGGAAAAAGGGGGGAAAACGGGGGAAAAACGGGAAAAAGTGGGACAAAAGGGGTGAAAATGGGAAAAAGGGGGAAAAAGTGGGAAAAAAATGGGAAAAAAGGGGGAAATGGGGAAAAAATGGGGAAAACTGGAGAAAAAGGGGTGAAAACGGGAACAAAAGGGGAAAAAGTAGGAAAAAAGGGTAAAAAAGGGGAAGAAAACGGTAAAAAAGGGGGGAAACTGGGAAAAAATAGGGAAAAGTGGGAAAAAAGGGGTGAAAACGGGAACAAAAGGGGAAAAACGGGGAAAAAAGTGGGGAAAAAGGGGGAAAAGGGGGGAAAACGGGGGAAAAACGGGAAAAAGTGGGAAAAAAGGGGGGGAAATGGGAAAAAGGGGGAAAAAGTGGGAAAAAATGGGAAAAAAGGGGGAAATGGGGAAAAAAGGGGGAAAACTGGAGAAAAAGGGGTGAAAACGGGAACAAAAGGGGGAAAAGTGGGAAAAAAGGGTAAAAAAGGGGAAGAAAACGGTAAAAAAGGGGGGAAACTGGGAAAAAATGGGGAAAAGTGGGAAAAAAGGGGTGAAAACGGGAACAAAAGGGGAAAAATGGGGAAAAAAGGGGGGAAAAAGGGGGAAAAAGGGGGGAAAATGGGGGAAAAACGGGAAAAAGTGGGAAAAAAGGGGGGGAAATGGGAAAAAGGGGGAAAAAGTGGGAAAAAAATGGGAAAAAAGGGGGAAATGGGGAAAAAAGGGGGAAAACTGGAGAAAAAGGGGTGAAAAGGGGAACAAAAGGGGGAAAAGTGGGAAAAAAGGGTAAAAAAGGGGAAGAAAACGGTAAAAAAGGGGGGAAACTGGGGAAAAATGGGGAAAAGTGGGAAAAAAGGGGTGAAAACGGGAACAAAAGGGGAAAAATGGGGAAAAAAGTGGGGAAAAAGGGGGGAAGAGGGGGGAAAACGGGGGAAAAACGGGAAAAAGTGGGAAAAAAGGGGGGGAAATGGGAAAAAGGGGGAAAAAGTGGGAAAAAATGGGAAAAAAGGGGGAAATGGGGAAAAAAGGGGGAAAACTGGAGAAAAAGGGGTGAAAACGGGAACAAAAGGGGAAAAAGTAGGAAAAAAGGGTAAAAAAGGGGAAGAAAACGGTAAAAAAGGGGGGAAACTGGGGAAAAGTGGGAAAAAAGGGGTGAAAACGGGAACAAAAGGGGAAAAACGGGGAAAAAAGTGGGGAAAAAGGGGGGAAAAGGGGGGAAAACGGGGGAAAAACGGGAAAAAGTGGGAAAAAAGGGGGGGAAATGGGAAAAAGGGGGAAAAGTGGGAAAAAAATGGGAAAAAAGGGGGAAATGGGGAAAAAAGGGGGAAAACTGGAGAAAAAGGGGTGAAAACGGGAACAAAAGGGGAAAAAGTAGGAAAAAAGGGTAAAAAAGGGGAAGAAAACGGTAAAAAAGGGGGGAAACTGGGGAAAAGTGGGAAAAAAGGGGTGAAAACGGGAACAAAAGGGGAAAAACGGGGAAAAAAGTGGGGAAAAAGGGGGGAAAAGGGGGGAAAACGGGGGAAAAACGGGAAAAAGTGGGACAAAAGGGGTGAAAATGGGAAAAAAAGTGGGAAAAAGTGGGAAAAAATCCAGGACAAGCCAGGAAAAGGCGGGCAAAGGGAGGCCAGGAATTCCGCCGCGTTGGGAATCTTTGGGAATGGCGGGGCCCCTGGGAAGCCATCCCGAATTCCCGGGAATTCCCTGAGGCAAATCCCGGGAATACCTTATTGCTGCCATCCTGCAGCGGGAACTTCAGGGAAGAGACGATGAAGGATTTCTTGGGCTCCAGTTGGGAAGCTGGGAATACAAAAAAAAATCCCAAATCCCGGGAATTGCGAAAACCTCCCAATCCCGGCGGGAATTCCCTCCCGATCGCAAGGCAGCAAGGGGAGGATGGGTTGATCCCGATGCCATTCCCGGTGTTGCCGGGAGGGTTGGGATTGGGAATGAGGGAGGAATTGCCGGAATTGCCGGAATTGCCGGAATTGCCGGAATTTTGGGCACTCACGGGCGCTGTTGATGATCTGGCGCAGGATGAGCAGCGAGGCCACGCGGACGCGCTCGGAGCCGCTCTCGGATTTGGGGAGCAGGAAAAGCAGGAGGCGATCCGGGAAGGAGCAGGCTGGGAAGGGAGAGAATCCGCGGGATTTAGGGGCGGAAATTCAGGGAATTCTCGGCACCGAGTTTGGGTGGAAAAGGGGGGGAATTGCAGTTGGGAATTGGGGGTTCCCGGAATTCCAGGTAAATGCGGCTGCGGGATTGCTGAGGGTTGCGGAGGTTGTGGGATTGGGGAGTTTGGGATTGAAATCGGGGAATTTGGGGTTCTGGGATTGGGGAGTTTGGGATTGAAATCGGGGAATTTGGGGTTCTGGGATTGGGGAATTTGGGATTGAAATCGGGGAATTTGGGGTTCTGGGAATGGGGAGTTTGTGAATGAAATCTGGGAATTTGGGGTTCTGGGAATGGGGAGTTTGTGAATGAAATCGGGGAGTTTGGGATTCTGGGATTGGGGAGTTTCGGAATGAAATCGGGGAATTTGGGATTCTGGGATTGGGGAGTTTGGGATTCTGGGATTGGGGAGTTTGGGATTGAAATTGGGGAATTTGGGGTTCTGGGATTGGGGAGTTTGGGATTGAAATCGGGGAATTTGGGATTCTGGGATTGGGGAATTTGGGATTCTGGGATTGGGGAGTTTGGGATTCTGGGAATGGGAAGTTTGGGATTCTGGGAATGGGGAGTTTGGGGTTCTGGGATTGGGGAATTTGGGATTCTGGGATTGGGGAGTTTGGGATTGAAATCAGGGAATTTGGGGTTGTGGGATTGGGGAATTTGGGATTGAAATCGGGGAATTTGGGGTTCTGAGATTGGGGAATTTGGGAATGAAATCAGAGAATTTGGGGTTCTGGGATTGGGGAGTTTGGGATTGAAATCGGGGAATTTGGGATTCTGGGATTGGGGAGTTTGGGATTCTGGGATTGGGGAGTTTGGGGTTCTGGGATTGGGGAGTTTGGGAATGAAATCGGGGAATTTGGGATTCTGGGAATGAGGAATTTGGGGTTCTGGGATTGGGGAGTTTGGGATTGAAATCGGGGAATTTGGGGTTCTGGGATTGGGGAATTTGGGATTGAAATGTGGGAATTTGGGATTCTGGGATCGGGGAGTTTGGGACTGAAATCGGGGAATTTGGGGTTCTGGGATTGGGGAATTTGGGATTCTGGGATTGGGGAATTTGGGAATTAAATCAGGGAATTTGGGATTCTGGGAATGAGGAATTTGGGGTTCTGGGATTGGGGAGTTTGGGAATTAAATCAGGGAATTTGGGATTCCGGGAATGGGGAGTTTGGGATTGAAATCTGGGAATTTGGGGTTCTGGGATGGGGGAGTTTGGGATTCTGGGAATGGGGAATTTGGGGTTCTGGGATTGGGGAATTTGGGAATTAAATCAGGGAATTTGGGATTGGGGAGTTTAGGATAGAAATCCGGGAATTTGGGATTCCGGGAAGGGGGAGTTTGGGATTGAAATCTGGGAATTTGGGGTTCTGGGATTGGGGAATTTGGGATTCTGGGATTGGGGAATTTGGGATTTTGGGATTGGAATCCAAATCCAGCCGGGAACGGCGATTCCGGCCTGTTCCGGAGCCTTTTCCGGCTCCGGAATTCTCGGGGGGGCTCCTCCAGCTCCGGAGGCTCTGGAAAAATCCCTGGAATTCCGGGAATGGCTCACCCAGGACAGAGAAGCAGCGCAGCAGCTCCGTGTGGTTCTTGGCGCTCGTGGGAACGTTGGGATCGGCCGGAGCGCAGATCTGCGGGAAAACGGGGAAAAACCTGGGAAAAGTCCGGGAAAAAGTCCGGGAAAGAGTGCTGGAAAAATCCTGGAAAAATCCGGGAAAATCCCAGGAAAATCCCAGGAAAATCTGGGAAAGATCCCAGAAAAACCAGAGGAAAATCTGGGGAAAATCTGGGGAAAATGTGGGGAAAATCCCAGGAAAATGCCAGGAAAATCCCGGAAAATCTGGGCAAAATCTGGGAAAAATTCCAGGAAAAATCCCAGGAAAATGCCAGGAAAATGCCGGAAAATCCAGGAAACATCTGGGAAAAAGCTGGGAAAAATTCCAGAAAAGATCCCGGGAATATCCTGGAAAAATCATGGAAAAATCCCAGGAAAGTCATGGAAAAAGTCCCAGAAAAATCTGGGGAAAATCCTGGAAAAAATCCTGGAAAAATCCGGGAAAAATCCAGGCAAAAATCCCACAAAATTCCAGGAAAAATCCCGGAAAAATCTCAGAAAATCCCAGAAAAATCCCAGAAAATCACGAGAAAACCCTGAAAAAATCCCAGAAAAGCCCGGAAAAACCCCAGGAAAATCCTGGGGAAAATCCCAGAAAAATCCTGGAAAAACCCCAGAAAAATCCGGGGAAAAATCCCAGAAAAATCCTGGAAAAAATCCCAGAAAAAACCCCAGAAAAATTCTGGAAACATCCCGGAAAAATCATGGAAAAATCCCAGGAAAGTCATGGGAAAAGTCCCAGAAAAATCTGGGAAAAATCCTGGAAAAAATCCCATAAAAATCCCGTAAAAAGTCCCGGAAAAACCACAGAAAAAACCCAGAAAAATCTGGGGAAAATCCCAGAAAAAAACCAGAAAAATCCTGGAAAAATCTGGGAAAAATCCGGGAAAAATCCCAGAGAAATCTGAGGAAAATCCCGGGAAAATCCAGGAAAAAATCCCAGAAAAATCCCAGAAAATCCCGGAAAAATCCCAGAAAAAAATCGCAAAAAAATCCTGGAAAAATCCTGGAAAAACTCCTGGAAAAAATCTCAGAAAAATCCGGGGAAAAATCCCAGAAAAATCCCAGGAAGTCCCAGAAAAAAATCCCAGAAAAATCCCAGAAAATCCAGGAAAAATCGCAGAAAATCCCAGAAAAATCCTGGAAAAAATCCCAGAAAAATCCTGGATAACCCGCAGAAAAATCCAGGGAAAAATCCCAGAAAAATCTAGGGAAAATCCTGGAAAATCCCGGAAAAATCCCAGAAAAATCCCAGAAAAAACTCAGAAAAAAATCGCAAAAGAATCCTGGAATAATCCTGGGAAAATCCTGGAAAAATCCCAGAAAATCGCAGAAAAATCTCAGAAAAAAATCGCTGAAAAATCCTGGAAAAATCCCGGAAAAATCCCAGAAAATCCCAGAAAAATCCTGGAAAAATTCCCAGCCAGGGGCCGGCAAAGGGGAGGATTCCAAAGGGGAAATTCCCGGCGGGAATTCCCGACCTGCAGGAGCAGCGTTCCCAGGAGCGGCTCCAGCTGCGCTTCCAAGCTCCGGCTGCCGACGGCCACCGAGGATTCCAGGATCTGGCAAAGGCTCTGCGGGAAAGAGCCGGAAATCTGGGAAAAATCCCGGGAAAAATCCCAGGAAAAATCCCGGGAAAAATCCCAGAAAAATCCCGGGAAAAATCCCGGAAAAATCCGGGGAAAATCGCGGAAAAATCCCAATCCCAACCAATCCCGATCCCAATCCCAATCCCGATCAATCCCAATCCTAATCCCAATCATGACCCCAGTCCCGATCCCAATCCCAATTGCAATCCCAATCAATCCCAACCCTAATCCAAATCACGATTGATCCTGACTCTGATCCCAATCGAGCCTGATCCCATTCCCAATCCCAATCAATCCCAATCCCGATCAATCCCAATCCCAATCAATCCCGATCCCAATCCCGATCAATCCCAATCCCAATCCCGATCAATCCCCAACCCAATCCTGATCCCAATCAATAACAATCCCAATCCCCATCAATCCCGATCCCAATCCCAATCAATCCCAATCCCGATGCTGATCAATCCAATCCCAAACTCGATCACGACTCCAATCCCAATCCCAACCAATCCCGATCCCAATCCCAATCCCAATTGCAATCCCAATCAATCCCAATCCTAATCCAAATCACGACTGATCCTGAGTCTGATCCCAATCGAGCCTGATCCCATTCCCAATCCCCATCAATCCCAATCCCAATCCCAATCAATCCCAATCCCAATCCCAATCAATCCCAATCCCAATCAATACAATCCCAATCAATCCCAATCCCAATCCCGATCAATCCCAATCCCAATCAATCCCGATCCCAATCCCAATCAATCCCAATCCCGATGCTGATCAATCCAATCCCAAACTCGATCACGACCCCGATCCCAATCCCAACCAATCCCGATCCCAATCCCAATCCCGATCATGACCCCAATCCCGATCCCAATCCCGGTCCCAATCCCAATCGCAATCCTAATCCCAATCACGATCCTGATTCTGATCCCAATCCAGCCTGATCCCATTCCCAATCCCGATCAATCCCATTCCCAATCCCAATCAATCCCAATCCCAATCCCGATCAATCCCGATCCCAATCGTGATCCTGATCAATCCCAATCCCAATCTCGATCATGACCCCGATTGCAATCCCGATCCAAATCCCAATCCTGATCCCAATCAATCCCTATCCCGATCAATCCCAATCCCAATCCTAATCCTAATCCCAATCGCGATTGATCCCGATTCTGATCCCACTCGATTCGGATCCCAATCCCAATCTCGATTCCAATCCCGATCAATCCCAATCCCGATCAATCCCAATCCCTATCCCCATCCCGATCCCAATCACGACCCCAATCCCAATCCCAATCCCGATCGATCTTCTCCCGGGGATCCTCGGCTTCAGCTCCTTCCCGAAGCCACAAATCCCGGAATTCCAGCTTTTTCCAGCGCGGATATTCCCAAAATTCCCACCCTGCAGCCGCTCCCTCCTTTCCCACCCCTCCTTTCCCGGGAGCAGATCCCACCCTGGATCCCCCTGGATCCTTTTAATCCCGGTTTGGTCCCTTCTCAAAAGATTCCCGGAATATTCCAGAGGCCGGGAAAGAATTCCCGGACCTTGGAGATGGGAAAAGGCTCCGGGTGTTTCTTGTAGAGGCCGAGAATTCCGGGCAGGAGCTTGGGGAGTTGCTCTTCCAGTTTTTCCTCGGGAAGCAGGGAGCTCATGGGGCCCAGGGCCGCCACCACGGCCAGGCGCACCTGGAAATCCGGGAAGAGCGGCGGGAAAATCCCGGAAAATCCCGCAATTAAGGCGGGAAACCCCGGAAAATCCCAATCCCGGCCCCAAACGATCCTGAGGGATCCCGATGCTGATCCTGATTCTGATCCCAACCCCGATCCCAAATGATCCCAATCCCAATCCTGATCAATGCTGATCCCAATGCCAATCCCAATCTAATCCCAATCCCGATCCTGATCCCAATCCTCATCCCAATCCCGATCCCGACCCTAATCCCCATCCCCATCCCGATCCCAAACGATCCCAATCCCAATCCCAATCAATGCTGATTCTGATCCCAATCAATTCTGATCCCGATCCCCATCCTGAGCCCAATCCCCATCCCGATCAATCCTGATCCCAATCAATCCCAATTCCCAATCCCCATTCCGACCCCAAACGATCCCAATCCCAATCCCGATCAATCCTGATTCTGATCCCAATCGATTCGGATCCCAATCCCCATCCCAATCCCAATCCCGACCCCAAATGATCCCGATGGATCCCAATCCCGATCCTGATCCCAATCCCCATCCCAGTCCTAATCCCGATCCTGATCCCGATCCCAATCCTGACAGCAATCCCAATCCCAACCAATCCCAATGCCAATCCTGACCCCAATCCCAATCAATCCCAATCCCGATCCTGATCCCAATCCCAATCAATCCCAATCCCGATCCTGATACCGATCCCCATCCCAATCCTGACACCAATCCTGATCTTAATCCTGACACCCATCCCAATCCCAACCAATCCCAATCCCAATCCCAATTCCAGTCCAGATCAATCCCAATCCCGATCCTGATGCCGATCAATCCCAATCCTC
The DNA here is from genome assembly GCF_965178545.1 of Coloeus monedula. NCBI lineage: Eukaryota > Metazoa > Chordata > Aves > Passeriformes > Corvidae > Coloeus > Coloeus monedula. Next base: position 160,408,200 of record NC_138781.1, read on the forward strand.
ATCCCAATCAATCCCAATCCCAATCCCGATCACGACCCCGATCCCAATCCCAATCCCAACCAATCCTGATCCCAATCCCCATCCCAATCGATCCCAATCCCAACCCTGATCAATGCTGATTCTGATCCCAATCGATTCTGATCCCAATCCCCATCCTGAGCCCAATTCCCATCCCAATCCCAATCCCGATCAATGCTGATCCCAATCCCAATCCCAATCAATCCCAATCCCAATCCCAATCCCGATCCCAATTCCCAATCCCCATCCCGACCCCAAACGATCCCAATCCAAATCCTGATCAATCCTGATTCTGATCCCAATCGATTCGGATCCCAATCCCCATCCCAATCCCAATCCCGACCCCAAATGATCCCGATGCATCCCGATCCCGATCCTGATCCCAATCCCAATCCCAATCCCAAACGATCCCAATCCCAATCCCAATCCCGATCCTGATGCCGATGCCAATCCCAATCCTGACACCAATCCCGATCTCAATCCTGACACCAATCCCGATCCCAACCAATCCCAATCCCAATTCCAGTCCAGATCAATCCCAATCCCGATCCTGATGCCGATCAATCCCAATCCCAATCCCAATCACGACCCCGATCCCAATCCCAATCCCAACCAATCCTGAACCCAATCCCCATCCCAATCCCCATCCCAATCGATCCCAATCCCAATCCTGATTAATGCTGATTCTGATCCCAATCCCCATCCTGATCCCAATCCCCATCCCAATCAATCCCAATTCCCCATCCCGACCCCAAACGATCCCAATCCCAATCCCGATCAATCCTGATTCTGATCCCAATCGATTCGGATCCCAATCCCCATCCCAATCCCAATCCCGACCCCAAATGATCCCAATGGATCCCAATCCCGATCCTGATCCCAATCCCCATCCCAATCTCGATCTCAAATGATCCCAATCCCAACCAATCCCAATCCCAATCCTGACCCCAATCCCAACCAATCCCGATCCCAATCCTGACACCAATCCCGATCCCAATCCTGACACCCATCCCAATCCCAACCAATCCCAATCCCAATTCCAGTCCGGATCAATCCCAACCCCGATCCTGATGCCGATCAATCCCAATCCCAATGCCGATCACGACCCCGATCCCAATCCCCATCCCAACCAATCCTGATCCCAATCCCAATCCCAATCCCAATCCTGATCAATGCTGATTCTGATCCCAATCAACGCTGATCCCAATCCCCATCCTGATCCCAATTTCCATCCCAATCCCAATCCCGATCAATCCTGATCCCAATCCCAATCAATCCCAATTCCCAATCCCCATCCCGACCCCAAATGATCCTGATCCCAATCCCGATCAATCCTGATCCTGATCCCAATCGATTCGGATCCCAATCCCAATCCCGACCCCAAATGATCCCGATGCATCCCAATCCCGATCCTGATCCCAATCCCCATCCCAGTCTCGATCCCAAATGATCCCGATCCCAATCCCAATCCCGATCCCGACCCCAATCCCAATCAATCCCAATCCCGATCCTGATACCGATCCCCATCCCAATCCTGACACCAATCCTGATCTTAATCCTGACACCAATCCCGATCCCAACCAATCCCAATCCCAATCCCAATTCCAGTCCAGATCAATCCCAATCCCGATCCTGATGCCAATCAATCCCAATCCCAATCCCGATCACGACCCCGATCCCAATCCCAATCCCAACCAATCCTGATCCCAATCCTGATCCCAATCCCCATCCCAAACGATCCCAATCCCAATCCTGATCAATGCTGATTCTGATCCCAATCGATTCTGATCCCAATCCCCATCCTGAACCCAATCCCCATCCCAATCTCGATCAATCCTGATCCCAATCCCCATCCCAATCCCAATTCCGACCCCAAATGATCCCGATGCATCCCGATCCCGATCCTGATCCCAATCCCCATCCCAATCTCGATCCCAAATGATCCCAATCCCAATCCCAATCCTGATGCCGATCCCGATCCCAATCCTGACATCAATCCCAATCCCAACCAATCCCAATCCCAATCCCAATCCCAATCCCAATTCCAATCCAGATCAATCCCAATCCCGATCCTGATGCCGATCAATCCCAATCCCAATCCCGATCACGACCCCATCCCAATCCCAATCCCAACCAATCCTGAACCCAATCCCCATCCCAATCCCCATCCCAAACGATCCCAATCCCAATCCTGATCAATGCTGATTCTGATCCCAATCCCCATCCTGAGCCCAATCCCCATCCCGATCAATGCTGATCCCAATCCCCATCCCAATCAATCCCAATTCCCAATCCCCATCCCGACCCCAAACGATCCCAATCCCAATCCTGATCAATCCTGATTCTGATCCCAATCGATTCGGATCCCAATCCCCATCCCAATCCCAATCCCGACCCCAAATGATCCCGATGCATCCCAATCCCGATACTGATCCCAATCCCCATCCCAATCCCGATCCCAAACGATCCCAATCCCAATCCCAATCCTGACCCCAATCCCAACCAATCCCAATTCCAATCCTGACCCCAATCCCAATCAATCCCAATCCCGATACTGATCCCAATCCCCATCCCAATCTCGATCCCAAATGATCCCAATCCCAATCCCAATCCTGATGCCAATGCCGATCCCAACCAATCCCAATCCCAATCCTGACCCCAATCCTAATCAATCCCAATCTCGATCCTGATCCCAATCCCCATCCCAATCCCGATCCCAAACGATCCCAATCCCAATCCTGATCAATGCTGATTCTGATCCCAATCGATTCTGATCCCAATCCCGATCCCAATCAATCCTGATCCCAATCCCAACCCCGATCCCGATCGATCCCAATCCCAATCCCAATTCCAATCCTGATCAATCCCAATCCCGACCCTGATCCCCATCGATCCCAATCCCAATTCCAATCCTGATCAATCCCAATCCCAACCTCGATCCCCATCGATCCCAATCCCGATCCCAATCCTGATCAATCCCAATCCCGACCTCGATCCCCATCGATCCCAATCCCAATTCCAATCCTGATCAATCCCAATCCCAACCTCGATCCCCATCGATCCCAATCCCAATTCCAATCCTGATCAATCCCAATCCCGACCCCGATCCCGATCGATCCCGATCCCAATCCCGACCCCGATCCCGATCGATCCCGATCCCGGCGTTCCCACCTTGGCCTCGCGGTGCTGCAGCCAGGCCGAGAACAGGAGCTCGAAGGCGGCGCCGATTTCCTGGGAAAAGGCGTCCCTGCGGATCGTGGGATCCGGGGCCTGGTCCAGGTTGGCCAAATATTCCTGGATGCTCTCGCTGAAGCGCTGCAGAGCTGGGAAAACCGGGAATGCTGGGAAAACTGGGAATTCTTGGGGAATTCGGGGGAATTTTGGCGAATTTTGAGGGGATTTGGGGGAATTTTCGGCAATTTTAGGGGAATTTTCGGCAATTAGGAATTTTTGGAAGCTTTTGGGGAGCTTCGGGAAGGGTTGGGAGTTTGGGGAATTTGGGGGAATTTGGGGGGATTTTTAGGCATTTTTGCGGGATTTGGGGGAATCTTTAGGAATTTTCGGCAATTTTTAGGAATTTTTGGAAGCTTTTTGGAAGCTTGGGGAAGGGCTGGAATTTTTTGGGAATTTTTGGGATTTTTTTGGAATTTTTAGGAATTTTAGGTAATTTTTAGGAATTTTTTGGAATTTTTAGGAATTTTAGGCATTTTTTAGGAATTTTTGGAAGCTTTTTGGAAGCTTCGGGAAGGGCTGAAATTTTTTGGGAATTTTTGGGATTTTTTAGGAATTTGGGGGAATTTTGAGGAATTTTTAGGAATTTTTTGGAATTTTTAGGAATTTTAGGCATTTTTTAGGAATTTTTGGAAGCTTTTTGAAGCTTCGGGAAGGGTTGGGATTTTCTGGGTATTTTTGGGATTTTTTAGGAATTTCTGGGAATTTTTAGGAATTTTTGGGAACTTTTAGGTATTTTAGGCAATTTTTAGGAAATTTTGGAAGCTTTTTAAAAGCTTCAGGAAGGGTTGGGATTTTTGGGGAATTTTGGGGGAATTTTTGGAAATTTTTAGGAATTTTTAGGAATTTTAGTCAATTTTTAGGAATTTTTGGAAGCTTTTTGGAAGCTCCAGGAAGGGTTGGGATTTTTTGGGAATTTTTGGGATTTTTTAGAAATTTTGGGGAATTTTTAGGAATTTCTAGGAATTTTAGGCAATTTTTAGGCATTTTAAGCAATTTTTAGGAATTTTTGGAAGCTTTTTGGAAGCTTCAGGAAGGGTTGGGGTTTTTTTGGAACTTTTGGGATTTTTTAGGAATTTTGGGGAATTTTAAAGAATTTGAAGCAATTTTTAGGAATTTCTGGAAGCTTTTTGGAAGCTCCAGGAAGGGTTGGGATTTTTTGGGAATTTTTGGGATTTTTTAGAAATTTTTGGGAATTTTTAGGAATTTCTAGGAATTTTAGGCAAATTTTAGGCATTTTAAGCAATTTTTAGGAATTTTTGGTAGCTTTTTGGAAGCTTCAGGAAGGGTTGGGGTTTTTTTGGAATTTTTGGGATTTTTTAGAAATTTTGGGGAATTTTTAGGAATTTCTAGGAATTTTAGGCAATTTTTAGGCATTTTAAGCAATTTTTAGGAATTTTTGGAAGCTTTTTGGAAGCTTCAGGAAGGGTTGGGGTTTTTTTGGAACTTTTGGGATTTTTTAGGAATTTTGGGGAATTTTAAGGAATTTGAAGCAATTTTTAGGAATTTCTGGCAGCTTTTTGGAAGCTTCAGGAAGGGTTGGGATTTTTGGGATTTTTAGGAATTTTGGGAATTTTGGGGAATTTTTAGGAATTTTTTGGAATTTTTAGGAATTTTAGAAATTTTTTAGGAATTTTTGGAAGCTTTTTGAAGCTTCGGGAAGGGTTGGGATTTTTTGGGACTTTTGGGATTTTTTTATGAATTTTGGGGAATTTTTAGGTATTTTAAGCAATTTTTAGGAATTTCTGGAAGCTTTTTGGAAGCTCCAGGAAGGGTTGGGATTTTTTGGGAATTTTTGGGATTTTTTAGAAACTTTGGGGAATTTTTAGGAATTTCTAGGAATTTTAGGCAATTTTTAGGCATTTTAAACAATTTTTAGGAATTTTTGGAAGCTTTTTGGAAGCTTCAGGAAGGGCTGGGTTTTTTTTGGAATTTTTGGGATTTTTTAGGAATTTTGGGGAATTTTAAGGAATTTGAAGCAATTTTTAGGAATTTCTGGCAGCTTTTTGGAAGCTCCAGGAAGGGTTGGGATTTTTTGGGAATTTTTGGGATTTTTTAGAAACTTTGGGGAATTTTTAGGAATTTTTAGGCATTTTAAACAATTTTTAGGAATTTTTGGAAGCTTTTTGGAAGCTTCAGGAATGGTTTGGATTTTTTAGGAATTTTTGGGCATTTTTAGGAATTTTTGGAATTTTAGGCAATTTTTTGGCATTTCTGGCAGCTTTTTGGAAGCTTCAGGAAGGGTTGGGATTTTTTGGGAATTTTTGGGATTTTTAGATATTTTGGGAATTTTGGGGAATTTTTAGGAATTTTTAGGTATTTTAAGCAATTTTTAGGAATTTTTGGAAGCTTTTTAAAAGCTTCAGGAAGGGTTGGGATTTTGGGGGAATTTTGGGGGAATTTCTGGGATTTTTTGGGAATTCTCTGGGTACCGTAGCAGCAGCCGCATTTGGCGGGATCCGCCCGGGCCATTCCCAGCATGGGCAGCAGCGTTCCCAGGATGGAATTCAGGAACGGAACCATCCCGAAAACTGGGAAAAGGAAAAAAAAAACAACGGGAAAGGTTTGATTCCCAACCAATGGAAAACATCCAGGAAATTCCGGGATTTGAGGAATAATAAAAAAACCCCAGAAAAATCTGGGGAAAAATCCCTGAAAAAATCGGGGGGAAATCCCAGAAAAATCCTGGAAAAAATCCTGGAGAGATCCCAGAAAAAACACAGAAAAATCCAGGAAAAATCCAGGAAAAATCTGGGGAAATCCCGGGGGAAAATCCCAGAAAAATCCGGGAAAAATCCCATAAAAATCCTGGAAAAAATCATGGAAAAATCCCAGAAAATCCCAGAAAAATCCCATTAAAATCTGGGGAAAGTCCAGGAAAAAATCCAGGAAAAAATCCCTGAAAAAATCATGGAAAAATCCCAGAAAATCCCAGAAAAATCCCATAAAAATCGGGGGAAAATCCCAGAAAAATCCAGGAAAAAATCCGGGGAAAAATCCCAGAAAAAATCATGGAAAAATCCCAGAAAATCCCAGAAAAATCCCAGAAAAAAATCCCAGAAAAGTCTGGGGAAAATCCCGGGGAAAAATCCCAGAAAATCCCAGAAAAACCCGGGAAAAATCCCAGAAAAAATCCAGGAAAAAATCCGGGAAAAAATCCCAGAAAATCCCATAAAAATCCTGGAAAAAATCATGGAAAAATCCCAGAAAATACCACAAAAATCCCATTAAAATCTGGGAAAAAGCCCAGAAAAATTTCTGGGAAAAATCCTGGAAAAAATCTCAGAAAAATCCGGGAAAAAATCTGGGAAAAATCTGGGAAAAATCCCAGAAAATCCCGGAAAAATCTGGGAAAAATCCCAGAAAAATCCAGGAAAAATCCGGAGAAAAAATCTGGGAAAAATCCCCCAAAAATCCAGGAAAAAATCCGGGAAAAATCCCAGAAAATCCCAGAAAAATCCCATAAAAATCGGGGGAAAATCCCAGAAAAATCCAGGAAAAAATCCGGGGAAAAATCCCAGAAAAAATCATGGAAAAATCCCAGAAAATCCCAGAAAAATCCCAGAAAATCCCAGAAAAACCCGGGAAAAATCCCAGAAAAAATCCAGGAAAAAATCCCAGAAAAATCCGGGGAAAATCCCAGAAAAATCCTGGAAAAAATCATGGAAAAATCCCAGAAAATACCACAAAAATCCCATTAAAATCTGGGAAAAAGCCCAGAAAAATTTCTGGGAAAAATCCTGGAAAAAATCTCAGAAAAATCCGGGAAAAAATCTGGGAAAAATCCCAGAAAATCCCGGAAAAATCTGGGAAAAATCCCAGAAAAATCCAGGAAAAATCCGGAGAAAAAATCTGGGAAAAATCCCCCAAAAATCCAGGAAAAAATCCGGGAAAAATCCCAGAAAATCCCAGAAAAATCCGGGAAAAATCCGGGAAAAATCCAGGAAAAAATCATGGAAAAATCCCAGAAAATCCCAGAAAAATCCAGGAAAAAATCGGGGGAAAATCCCAGAAAAATCCAGGAAAAAATCCGGGGAAAAATCCCAGAAAAAATCATGGAAAAATCCCAGAAAATCCCAGAAAAATCCCAGAAAATCCCAGAAAAACCCGGGAAAAATCCCAGAAAAAATCCAGGAAAAAATCCGGGAAAAAATCCCAGAAAATCCCATAAAAATCCTGGAAAAAATCATGGAAAAATCCCAGAAAATACCACAAAAATCCCATTAAAATCTGGGAAAAAGCCCAGAAAAATTTCTGGGAAAAATCCTGGAAAAAATCTCAGAAAAATCCGGGAAAAAATCTGGGAAAAATCTGGGAAAAATCCCAGAAAATCCCGGAAAAATCTGGGAAAAATCCCAGAAAAATCCAGGAAAAATCCGGAGAAAAAATCTGGGAAAAATCCCCCAAAAATCCAGGAAAAAATCCGGGAAAAATCCCAGAAAATCCCAGAAAAATCCCATAAAAATCGGGGGAAAATCCCAGAAAAATCCAGGAAAAAATCCGGGGAAAAATCCCAGAAAAAATCATGGAAAAATCCCAGAAAATCCCAGAAAAATCCCAGAAAATCCCAGAAAAACCCGGGAAAAATCCCAGAAAAAATCCAGGAAAAAATCCCAGAAAAATCCGGGGAAAATCCCAGAAAAATCCTGGAAAAAATCATGGAAAAATCCCAGAAAATACCACAAAAATCCCATTAAAATCTGGGAAAAAGCCCAGAAAAATTTCTGGGAAAAATCCTGGAAAAAATCTCAGAAAAATCCGGGAAAAAATCTGGGAAAAATCCCAGAAAATCCCGGAAAAATCTGGGAAAAATCCCAGAAAAATCCAGGAAAAATCCGGAGAAAAAATCTGGGAAAAATCCCCCAAAAATCCAGGAAAAAATCCGGGAAAAATCCCAGAAAATCCCAGAAAAATCCGGGAAAAATCCGGGAAAAATCCAGGAAAAAATCATGGAAAAATCCCAGAAAATCCCAGAAAAATCCAGGAAAAAATCGGGGGAAAATCCCAGAAAAATCCAGGAAAAAATCCGGGGAAAAATCCCAGAAAAAATCATGGAAAAATCCCAGAAAATCCCAGAAAAATCCCAGAAAATCCCAGAAAAACCCGGGAAAAATCCCAGAAAAAATCCAGGAAAAAATCGTAGAAAAATCCGGGGAAAATCCCAGAAAAATCCTGGAAAAAATCATGGAAAAATCCCAGAAAATACCACAAAAATCCCATTAAAATCTGGGAAAAAGCCCAGAAAAATTTCTGGGAAAAATCCTGGAAAAAATCTCAGAAAAATCCGGGAAAAAATCTGGGAAAAATCTGGGAAAAATCCCAGAAAATCCCGGAAAAATCTGGGAAAAATCCCAGAAAAATCCAGAAAAAAATCCCAGAAAAATAAAAAAAAACCCTGAAAAATCCAGGAAAAAATCCCAGAAAAATCAGGAAAATCCCCAAAATCACTTTTCCCACCTCCCCATCCCCGTTGCCGAGGAATTCCCGAGTTTTCCGGCGGGAATTCCGCCGGGATCGGGCGGCCTCTCACCGTTGGCCGCCGCCAGCTCGGCGAAGGTTCGGAGCACGAAGGGGTGGGGCAGAATTCCCGGCTGGAATTTCCCCAGCACCTCTTCCATGACTTTGTTCAGGAAGCGCTTCCCGATTTCCACCAGGACGTCGCTGGCGGCCTCCTGCCACTCCTGGATGGGCTCCTGGAATTCCGGGAATTCCGGGAATTCCGGGAATTTCAGGAATTCCAGGAAGGGTTGGGATGGGAGGAGCGATCCCGTTGTGATCCTTCCGTGGCTTGGGAGCTCCCCGGGATTCCAGAAAGTTCCCAAAAGCTCCCAGAAGTCCCCGAAAGGTCCCAGATTTCCCCAAAATTCCCCGTCACGTCCCCAAATTCCCCATAACGTCCCAAAAATTCCCAAAGATTCCCAAAGTTTCCCAAAAATTCCCCATAACGCACCAAAAAATCCCCAAAACTTCCCAGATTTCCCAAAAATTCCCCCTAATGTCCCAAAAATTCCCCAAAACTTCCCAGATTTCCCAAAACTTCCCAGATTTCCCAAAAATTCCCCTAACATCCCAAAAAATCCCCAAAACTTCCCAGATTTCCCAAAAATTCCCCCTAACGTCCCAAAAACTCCCCAAAACTTCCTGCATTTCCCAAAAATTCCCCACAACGTCCCAAAAATTCCCAAAGATTCCCAAAGTTTCCCAAAAATTCCCCATAACGTCCCAAAAATTCCCCAAAACTTCCTTCATTTCCCAAAAATTCCCCATAACGTCCCAAAAAACCCCCAAAACTTCCCAGATTTCCCCAAAATTCCCCCTAACATCCCAAAAATTCCCCAAACTTCCCAGATTTCCCCAAAATTCCCCCTAACGTCCCAAAAACTCCCCAAAACTTCCCAGATTTCCCAAAAATTCCCCCTAACATCCCAAAAACTCCCCAAAACTTCCCAGATTTCCCAAAAATTCCCCATAACGTCCCAAAAATTCCCCCAAACTTCCCAGATTTCCCAAAAATTCCCCATAACATCCCAAAAATTCCCCAAAACTTCCCAGATTTCCCAAAAATTCCCCATAACATCCCAAAAATTCCCCAAAACTTCCCAGATTTCCCAAAAATTCCCCATAACGTCCCAAAAATTCCCAAAGATTCCCAAAGTTTCCCAAAACTTCCCCATAACGTCCCAAAAATTCCCCAAAACTTCCCAGATTTCCCAAAAATTCCCCATAACGTCCCAAAAAATCCCCAAAACTTCCCAGATTTCCCAAAACTTCCCAGATTTCCCAAAAATTCCCCATAACGTCCCAAAAATTCCCCCAAAACTTCCCAGATTTCCCAAAAATTCCCCATAATGTCCCAAAAAATTCCCAAAAACTTCCCAGATTTCGCAAAAATTCCCCCTAACATCCCAAAAATTCCCCAAAACTTCCCAGATTTCCCAAAAATTCCCCATAACGTCCCAAAAATTCCCCCAAACTTCCCAGATTTCCCAAAAATTCCCCATGTCCCAAAAATTCCCCAAAAATTCCCCAAAACTTCCCAGATTTCCCAAAAATTCCCCAAAACTTCCCAGATTTCCCCAAAATTCCCCATAACATCCAAAAAAATCCCCAAAACTTCCTGCATTTCCCAAAAATTCCCCATAACGTCCCAAAAAATCCCCAAAACTTCCCAGATTTCCCAAAAATTCCCCCTAACGTCCCAAAAAATCCCCAAAACTTCCCAGATTTCCCCAAAATTCCCCCTAACGTCCCAAAAATTCCCCAAAACTTCCCAGATTTCCCAAAAATTCCCCATAACGTCCCAAAAAATCCCCAAAACTTCCCAGATTTCCCAAAAATCCCCCATAACAGCCCAAAAATTCCCCAAAACTTCACAGATTTCCCCAAAATTCCCCATAACGTCCCAAAAATTCCCCAAAACTTCCCAGATTTCCCAAAAATTCCCCATAACGTCCCAAAAATTCCCCAAAACTTCCCAGATTTCCCCAAAATTCCCCATAACGTCCCAAAAATTCCCCAAAACTTCCCAGATTTCCCAAAAATTCCCCATAACGTCCCAAAAATTCCCCCAAACTTCCCAGATTTCCCAAAAATTCCCCATGTCCCAAAAATTCCCCAAAAATTCCCCAAGACTTCCCAGATTTCCCAAAAATTCCCCCTAACATCCCAAAAAATCCCCAAAACTTCCCAGATTTCCCAAAAATTCCCCAAAACTTCCCAGATTTCCCCAAAATTCCCCATAACATCCCAAAAAATCCCCCAAACGTCCTGCATTTCCCAAAAATTACCCATAACATCCCAAAAAATCCCCAAAACTTCCCAGATTTCCCAAAAATTCCCCATAACATCCCAAAAATTCCCCAAAACTTCCCAGATTTCCCCAAAATTCCCCGTCACGTCCCCAAATTCCCCATAACGTCCCAGAAATTCCCAAAGATTCCCAAAGTTTCCCAAAAATTCCCCATAACGTCCCAAAAAATCCCCAAAACTTCCCAGATTTCCCCAAAATTCCCCATAACGTCCCAAAAAATCCCCAAAACTTCCCAGATTTCCCAAAAATCCCCCATAACAGCCCAAAAATTCCCCAAAACTTCACAGATTTCCCAAAAATTCCCCCTAACGTCCCAAAAATTCCCCCAAAACTTCCCAGATTTCCCAAAAATTCCCCATAACGTCCCAAAAAATCCCCAAAACTTCCCAGATTTCCCAAAAATTCCCCATAACGTCCCAAAAAATCCCCAAAACTTCCCAGATTTCCCAAAAATCCCCCATAACGTCCCAAAAATTCCCCAAAACTTCCCAGATTTCCCAAAAATTCCCCATAACGTCCCAAAAATTCCCCAAAACTTCCCAGATTTCCCAAAAATTCCCCATAACGTCCCAAAAATTCCCCCAAACTTCCCAGATTTCCCAAAAATTCCCCATAACGTCCCAGAAATTCCCAAAAACTTCCCAGATTTCCCCAAAATTCCCCATAACGTCCCAGAAATTCCCAAAAACTTCCCAGATTTCCCAAAAATTCCCCATAACGTCCCAAAAACTCCCCAAAACTTCCCAGATTTCCCAAAAATTCCCCCTAACATCCCAAAAAATCCCCAAAACTTCCCAGATTTCCCAAAAATTCCCCATAACGTCCCAAAAAATCCCCAAAACTTCCCAGATTTCCCAAAACTTACCCCTAACATCCCAAAAAATCCCCAAAACTTCCCAGATTTCCCAAAAATTCCCCATAACGTCCCAAAAAATCCCCAAATCTTCCCAGATTTCCCAAAAATTCCCCAAAACTTCCCAGATTTCCCAAAAATTCCCCATAACGTCCCAAAAATTCCCCCAAACTTCCCAGATTTCCCAAAAATTCCCCATAACGTCCCAAAAAATCCCCAAAACTTCCCAGATTTCCCAAAAATCCCCCATAACAGCCCAAAAATTCCCCCAAACTTCCCAGATTTCCCAAAAATTCCCCATAACGTCCCAAAAATTCCCCAAAACTTCCCAGATTTCCCAAAAATTCCCCATAACGTCCCAAAAATTCCCCAAAACTTCCCAGATTTCCCAAAAATCCCCCATAAGAGCCCAAAAATTCCCCAAAACTTCCCAGATTTCCCAAAAATTCCCCATAACGTCCCAAAAATTCCCCAAAACTTCCCAGATTTCCCAAAAATTCCCCATAACGTCCCAAAAATTCCCCAAAACTTCCCAGATTTCCCAAAAATTCCCCATAACGTCCCAAAAATTCCCCAAACTTCCCAGATTTCCCCAAAATTCCCCCTAACGTCCCAAAAATTCCCCAAAACTTCCCAGATTTCCCAAAAATTCCCCATAACGTCCCAAAAATTCCCCAAAACTTCCCAGATTTCCCAAAAATTCCCCATAACGTCCCAAAAAATCCCCAAAACTTCCCAGATTTCCCAAAAATTCCCCATAACGTCCCAAAAATTCCCCAAAACTTCCCAGATTTCCCAAAAATTCCCCATAACATCCCAAAAAATCCCCAAAACTTCCCAGATTTCCCAAAAATTCCCCCTAACGTCCCAAAAATTCCCCCAAACTTCCCAGATTTCCCAAAAATTCCCCATAATGTCCCAAAAAATCCCCAAAACTTCCCAGATTTCCCAAAAATTCCCCATAACGCCCCGGAAATTCCCCCAAACTTCCCAGATTTCCCAAAAATTCCCCCTAACGTCCCAAAAAATCCCCAAAACTTCCCAGATTTCCCCAAAATTCCCCATAACATCCCAAAAAATCCCCAAAACTTCCCAGATTTCCCAAAAATTCCCCGTAACATCCGAAAAATTCCCCAAAACTTCCCAGATTTCCCAAAAATTCCCCATAACGTCCCAAAAAATCCCCAAAACTTCCCAGATTTCCCAAAAATCCCCCATAACATCCCAAAAATTCCCCAAAACTTCCCAGATTTCCCAAAAATTCCCCATAATGTCCCAAAAAATCCCCAAAACTTCCCAGATTTCCCAAAAATTCCCCATAACGTCCCAAAAAATCCCCAAAACTTCCCAGATTTCCCAAAAATTCCCCATAACGTCCCAAAAATTCCCCAAAACTTCCCAGATTTCCCAAAAATTCCCCATAACGTCCCAAAAAATCCCCAAAACTTCCCAGATTTCCCAAAAATTCCCCATAACGTCCCAAAAATTCCCCAAAACTTCCCAGATTTCCCAAAAATTCCCCATAATGTCCCAAAAAATCCCCAAAACTTCCCAGATTTCCCAAAAATTCCCCATAACGTCCCAAAAAATCCCCAAAACTTCCCAGATTTCCCAAAAATTCCCCATAACGTCCCAAAAAATCCCCCAAACTTCCCAGATTTCCCAAAAATTCCCCATAACGTCCCAAAAATTCCCCCAAACTTCCCAGATTTCCCAAAAATTCCCCAAAACTTCCCAAAAATTCCCCAAAACTTCCCAGATTTCCCCAAAATTCCCCAAAACTTCCCAGATTTCCCCAAAATTCCCCATAACATCCCAAAAAATCCCCAAAACTTCCCAGATTTCCCAAAAATTCCCCATAACGTCCCAGAAATTCCCCAAAACTTCCCAGATTTCCCAAAAATTCCCCATAACGTCCCAAAAACTCCCCCAAACTTCCCAGATTTCCCAAAAATTCCCCATAACGTCCCAAAAATTCCCCAAAACTTCCCAGATTTCCCCAAAATTCCCCATAACATCCCAAAAATTCCCCAAACTTCCCAGATTTCCCAAAAATTCTCCATAACGTCCCAAAAATTCCCCAAAACTTCCCAGATTTCCCCAAAATTCCCCATAACGTCGCAAAAATTCCCCAAAACTTCCCAGATTTCCCAAAAATCCCCCATAACATCCCAAAAATTCCCCAAAACTTCCCAGATTTCCCAAAAATTCCCCATAACGTCCCAAAAATTCCCCAAACTTCCCAGATTTCCCAAAAATTCCCCCTAACATCCCAAAAAATCCCCAAAACTTCCCAGATTTCCCAAAAATTCCCCATAACGTCCCAAAAATTCCCCAAAACTTCCTGCATTTCCCAAAAATTCCCCATAACGTCCCAAAAATTCCCCAAAACTTCCCAGATTTCCCAAAAATTCCCCATAACATCCCAAAAATTCCCCATAACGTCCCAAAAATTCCCCAAAACTTGCCAAAATTCCCAAAGATTGCCAAAGTTTCCCAAAAATTCCCCGAAATTCCGCAAAAATCCCCAAAATTGCCAGACTCCCCAAAACATCCCAAAGCTTCCAAAAAGTTCCCAAAACCTCCCAAAACTCCCCCGAACTTCCCAAGTTTCCCCAAAATTCCCAAACCCTCCCAAAACTTCCCAGAAATTCCCAAAAAATCCCCAAAATTCCTAAACTCCCCCCAAAAACCTCAGAGATTCCAAAAACTTCCCCAAACCTCCCAAAACTTCCCAAATTTCCCAAAAATTCCCCACGACTTCGGAAAATTTCCAAAGCTTTCCAAAAATTCCCGAAGTTTCCCCAAAATTCCCCAAACCTCCCAAAAACTTTTCCCCAAAATTCCCCAAAATTCCCAAAGCTTCCCTAAAATTTTCCAAAAATTCCCAAAGCTTCCCCAAAATTCAAAAAAAATCTCTAAAATTGCCAGACTCCCTAAAACTTCCCAAATTTCCAAAAAAATTCCCCCCAAATTCCCAAAACTTTCCAAAATTCCCAAACTTTCCCCAAAATTCCCCAAAATTCCCAAAGTTTCCCAAAAATTCCCTGAAATTCAAAAAAATCCCCAAAATTGCCAGACTCCCCAAAACATCCCGAAGCTTCCAAAAACTTCCCAAAACCTCCCAAAACTCCCCAAAACTTCCCAAATTTCCCAAAAATTCCCCACAACTTCCCCAAATTCCCTAAACTTGCCAAAAATTCCCCAAAAATCCCCAAAATTCCCAAACTCCTCAAAACTCCCCAAACCTTCCCAAAAATTTCCCCAAACCTCCCAAAACTTCCCCAAAATTCCTGAAGTGTCCCAAAAATTCCCCAAAATTCCCAGAAATCCCAGAAGTTCCCAAACCCCGGCCCCTTTCCCGACATTCCAGCCTTTCCTCGGGAATTTCCCGCCTGGGAAACCCAGCCCCAAACCCCAACATTCCCAATCCCAACATTCCAGCCCCAATCCCAAAAATTCCAGCCCCAATCCCAAATCCAGCCTCAAATCCCAAAATTCCAGACCTAAATCCCACCAATCCCATCCCATTCCCAATCCCATTCCCCCCATTCCCAATCCCACCATTCCCAATCCCACTATTACCATTCCCATTCCCATTCCCATCCCATTCCCAATCCCAAATCCCAATCCCACCATTCCCATTCCCCCCAATCCCATTCCCAATCCCACCATTCCCAGACGCACCAATCCCAATCCCCCCATTCCCAATCCCAATCCCCCCATTCCCAATCCCATTCCCATCTTTTCCAATCCCCCCATTCCCAATCCCAATTCCCTCATTCCCATTCCCATTCCCAGTTCCACCATTCCCAATCCCCCCAATCCCAATCCCCCCATTCCCATTCCCAATCCCAAATCCCAATCCCACCATTCCCATTCCCCCATTCCCATTCCCAATCCCACTCCCAATCCCCTCATTCCCAAATCCCAAATCCCAATCCCATCCCAATCCCCCCATTCCCAATCCCCCCATTCCAAATCCCCCATTCCCAATCCCATTCCCATTCCCAGTTCCACCATTCCCAAGCCCCCCAATCCCAATCCATTCCCATTCCCAATCCCCCCATTCCCATTCCCATTCCCATCTTTTCCAATCCCCCCATTCCCAATCCCAATTCCCTCATTCCCAATCCCATTCCCATTCCCATTCCCAATTCCAATCCCATTCCCATTCCCAATACCCCATTCCCACTCTCAAGCCCATTCCCAATCCTCTCATTCCCAAATCCCAAATCCCATTCCCAATCCCCCCAATCCCAATTCCCATTCCCCCATTCCCTATCCCCCCATTCCCATTCCCAATCCCCCCATTCCCAATCCCATTCCCATTCCCAATCCCCCCAATCCCATTCCCATTCCCAATCCCCATTCCCTCATTCCCAATCCCCATTCCCTCATTCCCAATCCCATTCCCATTCCCAGTTCCACCATTCCCAAGCCCCCCAATCCCAATCCCCCCATTCCCAATCCCATTCCCATTCCCAATCCCCCCATTCCCATTCCCAATCCCCCCATTCCCAATCCCATTCCCATTCCCATTCCCAATCCCCCCATTCCCATTCCCAATCCCCCCATTCCCAATCCCCCCATTCCCATTTCCATTCCCAAATCCCATTCCCATTCCCAAATCCCATTCCCATTCCCAATCCCCCCAATCCCATTCCCATTCCCTTTCCCAATCCCAATCCCAATCCCCCCATTCCCAATCCCATTCCCATTCCCAGTTCCACCATTCCCAATCCCCTCATTCCCAATCCCCATCCCCCCATTCCCATTCCCAATCCCACTCCCAATCCCCCCATTCCCATTCCCAATCCCAATCCCCCCATTCCCATCCCCCCATTCCCAATCCCCCCATTCCCATTCCCAACCCCCCCATTCCCAAATCCCAAATCCCATTCCCGATCCCATTCCCCACCCGCGCTGCCCACCTTGCATTTGGTCATCTCGTGCGACGCCAGCGCGGCGGCGGCGGCGGCCGGGCCCTTGCGCAGCTCCCGCAGGTGCTTCCGGATCACCGATTCCATGGAGCGCAGCACGATCACGCGGTACGGAAAGGGCAGCTGCAACCGGGCCGGGAATGCCGCATGGGCACGGCATGGGCACGGCATGGGCACCGGGATCCGCTGGGATCGGCACCGGGATGGGCTCGGGATGGGCACCAGAATGGGCACCGGGATCCGCTGGGATCGGCACCGGGATGGGCATGGGATGGGCACCGGCATGGGCACCGGGATCCGCTGGGATCGGCACCGGGATGGGCTCGGGATGGGCACCAGAATGGGCACCGGGATCCGCTGGGATCGGCACCGGGATGGGCACGGCATGGGCACGGCATGGGCACCGGGATCAGCTGGGATCGGCACCGGGATGGGCTCGGGATGGGCACCGGCATGGGCACCGGGATCCGCTGGGATCGGCACCGGGATGGGCTCGGCATGGGCACGGCATGGGCACCGGGATCCGCTGGGATCGGCACCGGGATGGGCATGGGATGGGCACGGCATGGGCACCGGGATCAGCTGGGATCGGCACTGGGATGGGCATGGGATGGGCACGGCATGGGCACTGGGATCCGCTGGGATCGGCACCGGGATGGGCATGGGATGGGCACCGGGATGGGCACTGGGATCCGCTGGGATCGGCACCGGGATGGGCATGGGATGGGCACCAGAATGGGCACCGGGATCCGCTGGGATCGGCACCGGGATGGGCTCAGGATGGGCACCGGCATGGGCACCGGGATCAGCTGGGATCGGCACCGGGATGGGCATGGGATGGGCACCGGGATGGGCACCGGGATCCGCTGGGATCGGCACCGGGATGGGCATGGGATGGGCACGGCATGGGCACTGGGATCCGCTGGGATCGGCACCGGGATGGGCATGGGATGGGCACCGGGATGGGCACCGGGATCCGCTGGGATCGGCACCGGGATGGGCATGGGATGGGCACGGCATGGGCACTGGGATCCGCTGGGATCGGCACCGGGATGGGCATGGGATGGGCACCGGGATGGGCACTGGGATCCACTGGGATCGGCACCGGGATGGGCATGGGATGGGCACCAGAATGGGCACCGGGATCCGCTGGGATCGGCACCGGGATGGGCTCGGGATGGGCACCGGCATGGGCACCGGGATCAGCTGGGATCGGCACCGGGATCGGAAGCAGGATGGGCTGCGGGATGGGCACAGGATGGGCTCGGGATCGACCCTGGGATGGGCTCCAGGATCAGCTGGGATCAGCACCGGGATGGGCATGGGATGGGCACGGCATGGGCACCGGGATCAGCTGGGATCGGCACCAGGATGGGCACGGGATGGGCACCGGGATGGGCACCGGGATCAGCTGGGATCGGCACCGGGATGGGCATGGGATGGGCACCGGGATGGGCACCGGGATCCGCTGGGATCGGCACCGGGATGGGCATGGGATGGGCACGGCATGGGCACTGGGATCCGCTGGGATCGGCACCGGGATGGGCATGGGATGGGCACCGGGATGGGCACCGGGATCCGCTGGGATCGGCACCGGGATGGGCATGGGATGGGCACGGCATGGGCACTGGGATCCGCTGGGATCGGCACCGGGATGGGCATGGGATGGGCACCGGGATGGGCACTGGGATCCACTGGGATCGGCACCGGGATGGGCATGGGATGGGCACCAGAATGGGCACCGGGATCCGCTGGGATCGGCACCGGGATGGGCTCGGGATGGGCACCGGCATGGGCACCGGGATCAGCTGGGATCGGCACCGGGATCGGAAGCAGGATGGGCTGCGGGATGGGCACAGGATGGGCTCGGGATCGACCCTGGGATGGGCTCCAGGATCAGCTGGGATCAGCACCGGGATGGGCACCGGGATGGGCTCCAGGATGGGCACGGGATGGGCTCGGGGTGGGCACCGGGATGGGCACCGGGATGGGCACCGGGATCAGCTGGGATCGGCACCGGGATGGGCACGGGATGGGCACCGGGATGGGCTCCGGGATGGGCACTGGGATGGGCACTGGGATCAGCTGGGATCGGCACCGGGATCGGAAGCAGGATGGGCTGCGGGATGGGCACGGGATGGGCTCGGGATCGACCCTGGGATGGGCTCCAGGATCAGCTGGGATCAGCACCGGGATGGGCACGGGATGGGCTCCAGGATGGGCACTGGGATGGGCACGGGATGGGCACCGGGATGGGCACCAGGATGGGCGCCAAGATGGGCTCCGGGATGGGCACGGGGATGGGCACCGGGATGGGCACCGGGATGGGCACCGGGATGAGCTGGGATCGGCACCGGGATGGGCGCCGGGATGGGCTCCGGAATGGGCACTGGGATGGGCACTGGGCTCAGCTGGGATCGGCACCGGGATCGGAAGCAGGATGGGCTGCGGGATGGGCACGGGATGGGCATTATCTGGGATTATCTGGGATTATCTGGGATTATTGGGATTATTTTGGATTATTGGGGATTATTGTGGATTATCAGTGATTGTCTGGGATTATCTGGGATTATCTGGGATTATCTGGGATTATTAGGGATTATCTGGGACCATCTGGCATTATTGCAGATTATCGCAGATTATCGCAGATTATCGCAGATTATCTGGGATTATTGGGATTATCAGGGATTATCGAGGATAATCTGGGATTATCTGGGATCTGGGCCCATCCCGCTGTGCCAAGGGGAAGCTCCAATCCTGGGAATTTTGGGGTCTCTGGGAAAAGGAGATGGAGGAGTGGGGAATGGGTTGGGAATTCTGGGAATGGGATTGGGATGGGAAAGGAAATTCTGGGAATGGGGATGGGGGAAGGAGATGGGGATGGGAATTCTGGGCATGGGGATGGGATAGGATTGGGAATGGGAATTCTGGGAATTTTGGGGATTTTTGGGGGATTTTTTGGGGAATTTTGGGGATTTTGGGGGATTTTTTTGGGATTTCCCATCCCTGTGGATTTGGGATGGAACCAGGGGCCGGATTTGGGATTTTGGGGATTTTTTGGGTTTTTTAGGGGGGATTTTTTGGTTAATTTTGGGGGATTTTTGGGGATTTTTTTGTGGATTTCCCATCCCTGTGGATTTGGGATGGGATCAGGGCCGGGATTTGGGATTTTGGGGATTTTGGGGGATTTTTTGGGATTTTTTTGGGATTCCCCATCCCTGTGGATTTGGGATGGGCTCAGGGCCGGGATTTGGGATCCCCATTCCCAGGACTTGTGGGATGGGCTCAGTGCCGGGATTTTGGGGATCCCCATTCCCAGGACTTGTGGGATGGGCTCAGGGCCGGGATTTTGGGGATCCCCATTCCCAGGATTTCCCATCCCTCTGGAATTTGGGATAGGACCAAGGCCGGGCGTGGCTTTGAAGGCTCCATCGGAATTCCCCCACCTCCCCAACCCTGGGAATTCCCGGAATTCCCGGAATTCCCGACCTTCTCGTGCTGCCGCAGGTACTCGCCGCAGGCGTCCAGGATCTCCTCGGGATCCGCGTCTCCCAGGGAACACAGGGAATCGTGGATCTGCTCCTGCACCTCGGGATCCTTGTCCGTGGTCGCGTCCATCAGCGTCACCGCCAGCCCTGCAAGGGTCGGAATTCCCGGGATTCCAACTCCAGGATCCTCCAACCTCCCCCCATTCCCAACCCTTCTTCCCATTCCAAAGGGGCTCCTCCGTCCTCCCGGGGTTTCTCCTCCAGGCCAAGGCTCTGAGATTCCCGGTTGGAGCAGGAATTCCGGAGCATCGCCGTTTAGGGATTTTTCCCGGTTTTCCAAGGTTTCCGAGCCCTCAAAGCCGCCGATCCCTGTTCCCATCCCATCCTCGATTCCCTTAAAAAACCCGGGAGAACCGAGCAGGACAGGGAATCCTTCCCGGCTTAATCCCGGAATTATCTCCCCAAGATCCCAACCGGAGTAGAGGCAGCGCCCGGGATCGGCTCCCGGCGCTTGGGAATCGCAGCATTCCCGGCTCCCAGCCCCCGATCCGGCCGGAATTCCCATTCCCACGGGAAAAGGCGGGAATGGCCGGCTGCACTCACGCCGGATGCGGGATTCCATCATGCTCCGCGTCTCCAGCTTTCCCGGGAAGGGCGGGCGCCCGGGATTCCCTGGAGAACCTATTGTTCCACACTGGGATGGGAATTCCAGGGAGAAGGGGGATGGGATGGGATGGGATGGGATGGGATGGGATGGGATGGGATGGGATGGGGTTGATTCCAGGTGGGAATGGGGACAGAGGCTCTGATCCCACTGGGAAAGGAGAGGGAGGCTCTGATCCCACTGGGAATTCAATGGGAAGCTCGGATCTGGATCGGAATTCAACGGGAATCTCTGATCCCACTGGGAATTCAATGGGAAGGGTCTGATCCCGATGGGAATTCAATGGGAATCTCTGATCCCACTGGGAATGGGGACAGAGGCTCTGATCCCAATGGGAAAGGAAAGGGAGGCTCGGATGCCACTGGGAATTCAATGGGAATCTCTGATCCCACTGGGAATTCAATGGGAATCTCTGCCCCACTGGGAATCAAATGGGAAGGGGCTGATCCGGGTGGGAATTCAACGGGAAGGGGCTGATCCCACTGGGAATGAAATGGGAAGCTCGGATCCGGGTGGGAATTCAATGGGAATCTCTGATCCCACCGGGAATTCAAAGGGAATCTCTGATCCCACTGGGAATCAAACGGGATGGGGCTGATCCCACTGGGAATTCAATGGGAATCTCTGATCCCAGTGGGAATTTAATGGGAAGGGGCTGATCCCACTGGGAATGAAATGGGAAGCTCGGATCCAGGTGGGAATTTAATGGGAATCTCTGATCCCACCGGGAATGGGGACAGAGGCTCTGATCCCACTGGGAAAGGAAAGGGAGGCTGTGATCCCACTGGGAATTCAATGGGAATCTCTGATCCCACTGGGAATCAAACGGGACGGGGCTGATCCCACTGGGAATTCAATGGGAATCTCTGATCCAGGTGGGAATTCAATGGGAAGCTCTGATCCCACTGGGAATGAAATGGGAAGCTCAGATCTGGGTGGGAATTTAATGGGAATCTCTGATCTGGATCGGAATTAAACGGGAACCTCTGATCCCACTGGGAATTAAACGGGACGGGGCTGATCCCACTGGGAATTCAATGGGAAGGGGCTGATGCAGGTGGGAATTTAATGGGAAGGGGCTGATCCCAGTGGGAATTAAACAGGAATCTCTGATCCCAGTGGGAATTCAATGGGAATCTCTGATCCCGGCGGGAATTCAGCGGGAATTCAGGGCAGCGATTCCGATCCCGCTGGGAAGCAGGAAGGAGCCGCTGCTCCCGCCGGGAATTCCACGTCAGGGCACAGCCAGGCCGGGAGAAGTTCGGGAATTCCGGGAGCTTCCATGGGATCCTTCCTTATCCAGGTGGGAGCCGCCGCATCCCGGGATTCCGGCGCCTCTTCCCGAGGGTCCTCCTGCGAGCGGGAAAAGGGGTTCACATCCCCCCCAATCCCAAAAAAACACCCCAAAAACTCATTCCTGGGAATCCCAATCCCCAAAAAACTCCAAAAACTCATTCCTGGGAATCCCAATCCCAAAAAAACCCAAATCCATTCGTGGGAATCCCAATCCCAAAAAACCCCCCAAAAACTCATTCCTGGGAATCCAAAAAAAAACCCCAAATCCATTCGTGGGAATCCCAATCCCAAAAAAACCCCCAAAAACTCATTCCTGGGAATCCCAATCCCAAAAAACCCCCAAATCCATTTGTGGGAATCCCAATCCCAAAAAAACCCCAAATCCATTCGTGGGAATCCCAATCCCAAAAAACCCCCAAATCCATTCCCAGGAATCCAAAAAAAAACCCCAAATCCATTCCTGAGAATCCCAATCCCAAAAAAACCCCTAAAACCCAAAAAGGGGGGAAAAAGGGGGGAAAAGTGGGGGAAAGTGGGAAAAGGGGAAAAAAGGGGGAAAAGGGGGGAAAAAGGGAAAAAAGGAAAAAAAGGGGGGAAAAGGGGAAAAATTGGGAAAAAGGAGGCAAAAAGGAGGGGGAAGGGGGAAAAAAGGGGGAAAAAAGGGGGAAAAAGTGGGGGGAAGGGGGGAGAAAGGGGGAAAAGGGGAAAAATGGGGGAAAAAGGGGGGGAAAGGGGAAAAATTGGGAAAAAGGGGGCAAAAA
This sequence comes from Coloeus monedula, assembly GCF_965178545.1. Lineage (NCBI taxonomy): Eukaryota > Metazoa > Chordata > Aves > Passeriformes > Corvidae > Coloeus > Coloeus monedula. The sequence goes on from NC_138781.1 coordinate 160,431,264, forward strand.
GGAGGGGGAAGGGGGAAAAAAGGGGGAAAAATGGGGGAGAAAGAGGGGAAAAAGGGGGAAAAGGGGAAAAAGAGGGGAAAAGTGGGGAAAAAAGGGGGGGGAAGGGGGGAAAAAGGGGAAAAAGGGGGAAAAAGGGGGAGAAAGAGGGGAAAAAGGGAAAAAGGGGGAAAAGGGGAAAAAGTGGGAAAAAAGGGGGGGGGAAAGGGGGGGAAAAGGGGGAAAAAGGTCGGGAAAACGGGGAAAAAATTGGTAAAAAAGGGGGGGAAAAAGGGGGAGGAAAGGGGGGAAAAAAGGGGGAAAAGCCGGAAAAAAGGGGAAAATGATGGGAAAAAAGGGGGGAAAGTGGGATAAAGGGGGAAAAATGGGGGAAAAGGGGGAAGATGGGGGGGAAAAGAGGGGGGGAAAATGGGGAAAAAAGGTCGGGAAAAGGAAAAAGTTGGCAAAAAAGGGGGGAAAAATGGGGAAAAAAGGGGGAAAAGGGGAAAAAGGGGGGGAAAAGGGGAAAAAAATGGGGGGAAAAGGGGAAAAATTGGGAAAAGGGGAAAAATTGGGAAAAAGGGGGCAAAAAGGAGGGGGAAGGGGGGAAAAAGGGGGGAAAAGGGGGAAAAAGGGGGGAAAAGGGTGAAAAAAGGGGGGGGAAGGAAAAAAGGAGGGAAAAAGGGGAAAAAAGTGGCAAAAAGAGGGGAAAAGGGGGAAAAGGGGGAAAAAAGGGGAAAAGGGGGGGGAAGGGGAAAAAGGGGGAAAAGGGGGAAAATGGGGGAAAAGAGGGGGGAAAAATGGGGGAAAAAGGTCGGGAAAAAGGGGGAAATTGGCAAAAAAGGGGGAAAAAAGGGGGAGAAAAAGAGGAAAAAGGGGAAAAGGGGGGGAAAGGAGGAAAAGGGGAAAAATTGGCAAAAAGGGGGCAAAAAGGAGGGGGAAGGGGGGAAAAAGGGGAAAAGGGGAAAAAGGAGGAAGAAAGTGGGGAAAAGGGGGAAAAGTGGGAAAAAAAGAAAAAAGGGGGGGAAAGGGGGAAAAATGGGGGAAAAATGGGGAAAAAAGGGAAAAAAGGGGGGGAAGGGGAAAAATTGGGAAAAAGGGGGTAAAAAGGAGGGGGAAAAAAGGGGAAAAAAGGGGGAAAAAGGGGAAAAAAGGGGGGGAAGGGGGAAAATGTGAAAAAGGGGGAAAAGGGGGAAAAAGGAGGAAAAAGGGGGGAAAATGGGGGAAAAGAGGGGGGAAAAATGGGGGAAAAAGGGGAAAAAGGGGGAAAAGGGGGAAAAAGGGTGGAAAAGAGGGGGGAAAATGGGGGGAAAAGGTCGGGAAAAGGGGAAAAAATTGGCAAAAACGGGGGAAACGCCGGAAAAGGGGGAAAAGGAGGGGGAAAAGGGGGAAAAGGGGAAAAAAGAGGAAAAGGGGGAAAAGGGGAAAAAAGGGGAAAAAAGGGGGGAAAAAGGAGGGGGAAGGGGTAAAAAAGGGGGGAAAATGGGGGAAAAAGGGGAAAAAAGGGCGGGGAAAGGGGCGAAAAAAGGGGGGAAGGGGGGAAAAAAGGGAGAAAAGGGGAAAAGGGGAAAAAGAGGGGGGGAAAGGGGAAAAAATGGGGGAAAAATGGGGGATAAAAGGGGAAAAAGGGGGAAAAGGAGGGGAAAAGGGGGAAAAGGGGGGGAAAAAAGGAGGAAAAATGAGGGAAAAATGGGGGGAAAGGTCAGGAAAAGGGGAAAAAATGGGGGAAAAAGGGTGAAAAAATGGGGGAAAAAGGGTGAAAAAATGGGGAAAAAAGGGGAAAAAAATGGGGAAAAAAGGGGGGGAAAGCCGGAAAAAGATGGGAAAAAGGGGGAAAAAGGGGAGGAAAGAACCAAGGAATGTTCAGGCCGGGCGCATCCCAGGGCTGACATTCCAGAGTTTTCCAGCTGCTCCGCACGAGCCGCCTCCGAAGGGAGCCCTTCCCTGCCCTTGCCGGGGGCACCGGGATTTTTTCCTTCCCCCCCCCCACCCTCGGGAATTTTGGGAAAGGATTCCCAACCCTCCCCTTCCTCCTTTTTGGGGGGTTTCATCCCAAATGTGGGATTTTCGTGGGGTTTTGGGGTTTTTTTTCCCCCCTCCTGCGATGGGAAAAGCGGGGGAGGGGCCGCACCTGGGGCAGGTGAGGGGTGGGGGAGGGGTCGGAGCCTCATCCCAAAGCGGGATCCCCATGGGGGGGGGAGGGGGGGGATTTTCCCATTGGGAATTGGGGGGGAAAGAGGGACAGGGAGGTCCCAAAACGGGGCGGGGGGGGGGGGGGTCCCGCGCAGGCCTTGGGAGTTTCCCGGGAATCTCCGGCAGCTCCCGCCAGGCCCCCCCCGCCCCATCCTCCTCCGCCTGCTCCTCCTTTTCCTTCTCCATCCCAAATATTCCCAAATTCCCGGTCTGAAATCCCCCGTCCCAAATTTTTCCAACCCCCCCCCCGCCCCCCGGCACTCACCGGGACCCGCCCGGCGCCGCTTCCGGGTGCGGAGGCCACGCCCCTTCCGAAACCACGCCCCCTCCCCTGTCGCGCCAAGGCCACGCCCCCCTCCCGAGCGCTGATTGGCTGAGCGGGGAAAGGGGGCGGAGTCAGGGAGTGAGGGGCGGCCCCGCCCCCCCCAGCGGTGCTGGCGCCCCCTGGCGGGGCGGGAAGGGAATGACGGCGATGGCCCCAAATTCGGCTCCATTGACCCCAAATTCGGCTCCATTGACCCCAAATTCGGCTCCATTGTCCCCAAATTCGGCTCCATTGACCCCAAATTCGGCTCCATTGACCCCAAATTCGGCTCCACTGTCCCCAAATTCGGCTCCATTGACCCCAAATTCGGCTCCATTGACCCCAAATTCGGCTCCGTTGCCCCCAAATTCGGCTCCATTGACCCCAAATTCGGCTCCATTGACCCCGAATTCGGCTCCATTGACCCCAAAATCGGCTCCGTTGTCCCCAAATTCGGCTCCATTGACCCCAAATTCGGCTCCGTTGACCCCAAATTCCATCCCAACATCCCAAATTCGGCTCCATTGACCCCGAATTCCATCCCAATGTCCCAAATTCGGCTCCATTGACCCCAAATTCGGCTCCATTGACCCCGAATTCGGCTCCATTGACCCCAAATTCGGCTCCATTGACCCCAAATTCAGCTCCATTTACCCCAAATTCGGCTCCATTTACCCCAAATTCGGCTCCGTTGACCCCAAATTCGGCTCCGTTGTCCCCAAATTCGGCTCCATTGACCCCGAATTCGGCTCCATTGACCCCAAATTCGGCTCCATTGACCCCAAATTCCATCCCAACGTCCCAAATTCGGCTCCATTGACCCCGAATTCGGCTCCATTGACCCCAAATTCGGCTCCGTTGTCCCCAAATTCCATCCCAACGTCCCAAATTCGGCTCCATTGACCCCAAATTCGGCTCCATTGACCCCAAATTCGGCTCCACTGTCCCCAAATTCGGCTCCATTGACCCCAAATTCGGCTCCATTGACCCCAAATTCGGCTCCGTTGTCCCCAAATTCGGCTCCATTGACCCCAAATTCGGCTCCATTGACCCCAAATTCGGCTCCACTGTCCCCAAATTCGGCTCCATTGACCCCAAATTCGGCTCCATTTACCCCAAATTCGGCTCCGTTGCCCCCAAATTCGGCTCCATTGACCCCGAATTCGGCTCCATTGACCCCAAAATCGGCTCCGTTGTCCCCAAATTCGGCTCCATTGACCCCAAATTCGGCTCCGTTGTCCCCAAATTCCATCCCAACATCCCAAATTCGGCTCCATTGACCCCGAATTCCATCCCAATGTCCCAAATTCGGCTCCATTGACCCCAAATTCGGCTCCATTGTCCCCAAATTCGGCTCCATTGACCCCAAATCCCCCCCAATGTCCCCAAATTCCATCCCAATGGCCCCAAATTCGGCTCCAATGTCCCCAAATCCCCCCTTGGTGTCCCCAAATTCGGCTCCAATGTCCCCAAATCCCCCCTTGGTGTCCCCAAATTCGGCTCCATTGACCCCAAATCCCCCCCAATGTCCCCAAATCCCCCCCAATGGCCCCAAATTCGGCTCCATTGTCCCCAAATCCCCCCCGACAACCCCAAATTCCCTCCCTCTGTGCCCAAATCTGTCCCCACATCCCCAAATCCCTCCCGGTGTCCCCAAATTCGGCCCCATTGTCCCCAAATCCCCCCTTGGTGTCCCCAAATTCGGCTCCATTGTCCCCAAATTCCATCCCAACAACCCCAAATTCCACCCCAATGTCCCAAATTCCCTCTCAATGTCCCCAAATCCCGCCCGATGTCCCCAAATTCGGCTCCATTGTCCTCAAATCCCATCCCAATGTCCCAAATTCCCTCTCAATGTCCCCAAATTCCCTCCCAGTGTCCCCAAATCCATCCCAACAACCCCAAATCCCCCAATGTCCCCAAATTCCATCCCAATGTCCCCAAATTCCATCCCAGTGTCCCAAATTCCCTCTCAATGTCCCGAAATTCCATCCCAACAACCCCAAATCCCCCCCAATGGCCCCAAATTCGGCTCCATTGTCCCCAAATCCCCCCTTGGTGTCCCCAAATCCCCCCGATGTCCCCAAATCCCCCCTTGGTGTCCCCAAATCCTCCCCAATGTCCCCAAATTCGGCTCCATTGTCCCCAAATCCCGCCCGATGTCCCCAAATCCCCCCCAATGTCCCCAAATTCCATCCCAATGGCCCCAAATTCGGCTCCATTGTCCCCAAATCCCCCCCGACAACCCCAAATTCCCTCCCTGTGTGCCCAAATCTGTCCCCACATCCCCAAATCCCTCCCGGTGTCCCCAAATTCGGCCCCATTGTCCCCAAATCCCCCCAAATCCCTCCCGGTGTCCCCAAATCCCTCCCAATGTCCCCAAATTCGGCCCCATTGTCCCCAAATCCCCCCTTGCTGTCCCCAAATTCGGCTCCATTGTCCCCAAATTCCATCCCAACAACCCCAAATTCCACCCCAATGTCCCAAATTCCCTCTCAATGTCCCCAAATCCCCCCAATGTCGGCTCCATTGTCCCCAAATTCAGCCCCATTGTCCCCAAATCCCCCCTTGGTGTCCCCAAATCCCCCCCAATGTCCCCAAATTCCATCCCACTGGCCCCAAATTCGGCTCCATTGAACCCAAATTCCATCCCAGTGTCCCAAATTCCCTCTCAATGTCCCCAAATTCCCTCCCAGTGTCCCCAAATCCATCCCAACAACCCCAAATCCCCCAATGTCCCCAAATTCCATCCCAATGTCCCCAAATTCCATCCCAGTGTCCCAAATTCCCTCTCAATGTCCCGAAATTCCATCCCAACAACCCCAAATCCCGCCCGATGTCCCCAAATTCGGCTCCATTGTCCCCAAATCCCCCCTTGGTGTCCCCAAATTCAGCTCCATTGTCCCCAAATCCCCCCTTGGTGTGCCCAAATCCTCCCCAATGTCCCCAAATTCGGCTCCATTGTCCCCAAATCCCGCCCGATGTCCCCAAATCCCCCCCAATGTCCCCAAATTCCATCCCAATGGCCCCAAATTCGGCTCCATTGTCCCCAAATCCCCCCCGACAACCCCAAATTCCCTCCCTGTGTGCCCAAATCTGTCCCCACATCCCCAAATCCCCCCCAATGTCCCCAAATTCCATCCCACTGGCCCCAAATTCGGCTCCATTGAACCCAAATTCCATCCCAGTGTCCCAAATTCCCTCTCAATGTCCCGAAATTCCATCCCAACAACCCCAAATCCCGCCCGATGTCCCCAAATTCGGCTCCAATGTCCCCAAATCCCCCCTTGGTGTCCCCAAATTCGGCTCCAATGTCCCCAAATCCCCCCCAATGTCCCCAAAACCCCCCCGATGTCCCCAAATCCCCCCTTGGTGTCCCCAAATCCCCCCCAATGTCCCCAAATTCGGCTCCATTGTCCCCAAATCCCCCCCAATGTCCCCAAATTCCATCCCAATGGCCCCAAATTCGGCTCCATTGTCCCCAAATCCCCCCCGACAACCCCAAATTCCCTCCCTGTGTGCCCAAATCTGTCCCCACATCCCCAAATCTCCCCCAATGTCCCCAAATTCCATCCCACTGGCCCCAAATTCGGCTCCATTTTCCCCAAATTCCATCCCAGGGTCCCAAATTCCCTCTCAATGTCCCGAAATTCCATCCCAACAACCCCAAATCCCGCCCGATGTCCCCAAATTCGGCTCCATTGTCCCCAAATCCCCCCTTGGTGTCCCCAAATCCCCCCCAATGTCCCCAAATCCCCCCTTGGTGTCCCCAAATCCCCCCCAATGTCCCCAAATCCCCCCTTGATGTCCCCAAATTCGGCTCCAATGTCCCCAAATCCCCCCTTGGTGTCCCCAAATCCCCCCCAATGTCCCCAAATCCCCCCTTGGTGTCCCCAAATCCCCCCCAATGTCCCCAAATCCCCCCTTGATGTCCCCAAATTCGGCTCCAATGTCCCCAAATCCCCTCCCCCCCCCCCAAATGTCCCCCACCAGATTTGGGGTCAAAGCCTTTTATTGGCTGGGGGGGGGGAGGGGACAGGCGGGGACACCATGGTGACCCCGGGGGGGGGACACACGGTCACCATGGCAACCATTGGGGGGACACACACACGGTCACCATGGCAACCATTGGGGGACACACACACGGTCACCATGGCAACCACTGGGGGGACACACACACGGTCACCATGGCAACCATTGGGGGGGGACACACACACATGGTCACCATGGCAACCATTGGGGGGGACACACACACACGGTCACCATGGCAACCATTGGGGGACACACACACACGGTCACCATGGCAACCATTGGGGGGGGGACACACACGGTCACCATGGCAACCATTGGGGGGGGACACACACACGGCCACCATGGCAACCATTGGGGGGGACACACACACGGTCACCATGGCAACCATTGGGGGGACACACACACACGGTCACCATGGCAACCATTGGGGGACACACACACGGTCACCATGGCAACCATTGGGGGGACACACACACGGTCACCATGGCAACCATTGGGGGGACACACACACGGTCACCATGGCAACCATTGGGGGACACACACACACGGTCACCATGGCAACCATTGGGGACACACACACGGTCACCATGGCAACCATTGGGGGGGGACACACACACGGTCACCATGGCAACCATTGCGGACACACACACACGGTCACCATGGCAACCATTGGGGGGACACACACACGGTCACCATGGCAACCATTGGGGGGGACACACACATGGTCACCATGGCAACCATTGGGGGGGACACACACACGGTCACCATGGCAACCACTGGGGGGACACACACACGGTCACCATGGCAACCATTGGGGGGACACACACACGGTCACCATGGCAACCATTGGGGACACACACACGGTCACCATGGCAACCATTGGGGGGACACACACACGGTCACCATGGCAACCATTGGGGGGGACACACACACGGTCACCATGGCAACCATTGGGGGACACACACACGGTCACCATGGCAACCATTGGGGGACACACACACGGTCACCATGGCAACCACTGGGGACACACACACGGTCACCATGGCAACCATTGGGGACACACACACGGTCACCATGGCAACCATTGGGGGGACACACACACGGTCACCATGGCAACCATTGCGGACACACACACGGTCACCATGGCAACCATTGGGGGACACGATGTCATCGTCACCATGGCAACCATTGGGGTCACAGGGTCACTCCAGTGGCTCCTCGAGGTCACAATGTCACCGTCACCATGGCAACCCTTGGGGTCACGATGTCACTGTCACCATGGCAACCCTTGGGGTCACGATGTCACCGTCACCATGGCAACCCTTGGGGTCACAGGGTCACTCCAGTGGCTCCTCGAGGACACGATGTCACCGTCACCATGGCAACCCTTGGGGTCACAATTTCACCGTCACCACGGCAACCCTTGGGGTCACACGGTCACCGTCACCATGGCAACCCTTGGGGACAGGTCACTCCAGTGGCTCCTCGAGGACATGACATCATCGTCACCATGGCAACCCTTGGGGACACCACGTGGTCACCATGGTGACCCTTGGGGTCACAATGTCATCATCACCATGGCAACCCTTGGGGTCACAGGGTCCTTGTGGTGGCTCCTTGGGAACACGATGTCACTGTCACCATGGCAACCCTTGGGGACACCACGTGGTCACCATGGTGACCCTTGGGGACACAATGTCATCATCACCATGGCAACCCTTGGGGTCACAAGGTCCTTGTGGTGGCTCCTTGGGAACACGATGTCACCGTCACCATGGCAACCCTTGGGGACACCATGTGGTCACCATGGTGACCCTTGGGGACATGATGTCGCCGTCACCATGGCAACCCTTGAGGACACGATGTCGCCGTCACCATGACAACCCTTGGGGTCACACGGTCACCGTCACCATGGCAACCCTCGGGGACACATTGTCGCCGTCACCATGGCAACCCTTGGGGTCACACCGTCCTTGGGGTGGCTCCTCGAGGTCCCATTGTCACCGTCACCATGGCAACCCCTTGGTGTCCCCTTGGTGTCCCCCGGGCTCCTTCCGCCGTCACCTCCTCTCCTCCTGCGCCTCCTCCTGCCCCTGCTCCTTCCTCCAGCGCCGCTCCTCCTCCTCCTCCTCCTCGTCAGCCGCCCTCAGGCTCCGCTCCAGCTCCTCGGGAACCTCCACCTCCAGCAGGTTCTCCATGCCCGCCTCGGGCTCGTCCCCAATCAGCACCTGCAGGGCAAAAAAAACCCCAAAGTTCAACCCCAAAAGTGGTCATCGAACCCCAAAAGTGGTCATTGAACACTAAAAGTGGTCATTGAACTCCAAAAGTGGTCATCGAACCCCAAAAGTGCTCATTGAACCCCAAAAGTGGTCATCGAACCCCAAAAGTGCTCATTGAACCCCAAAAGTGGTCATTGAACCCCAAAAGTGGTCATGGAACCCCAAAAGTGGTCATTGAACACCAAAAGTGATCATGGAACCCCAAAAGTGGTCATTGAACACCAAAAGTGGTCATGGAACCCCAAAAGTGGTCATTGAACACCAAAAGTGGTCATTGAACACTAAAAGTGGTCATTGAACACCAAAAGTGGTCATTGAACACTAAAAGTGCTCATTGAACCCCAAAAGTGGTCATTGAACCCCAAAAGTGATCATTGAACCCCAAAAGTGGTCATTGAACCCCAAAAGTGGTCATTGAACACTAAAAGTGCTGCTTGGAACCCAAAAGTCCTCATTGAACCCCAAAACGCCCCGTTTCATCCCAAAACGCCTCATTTCACCCCCAAACTCCACATTTCACCCCAAAACGCCTCATATCACCCCAAAATGTCTCATTTCACCCAAAACTCCACATTTCACCCAAAACTCCTCATTTCACCCCAAAACTCCTCATTTCACCCCAAAACTCCTCGTTTCACCCCAAAACTCCTCGTTTCACCCCAAAACTCCACATTTCACCCAAAACTCCTCATTTCACCCCAAAACTCCTCATTTCACCCCAAAACTCCTCGTTTCACCCCAAAACTCCACATTTCACCCCAAAACGCCCCGTTTCACCCCAAAACGCCTCATTTCACCCAAAACGCCCCGTTTCACCCCAAAACGCCCCGTTTCACCCAAAACGCCCCGTTTCACCCCAAAACGCCTCCTTCCACCCCAAAACGCCCCGTTTCACCCCAAAACGCCTCATTTCACCCCAAAACGCCCCGTTTCACCCCAAAACGCCCCATTTCACCCCAAAACGCCCCATTTCACCCAAAACTCATCATTTCACCCCAAAACGCCTCATTTCACCCCAAAACGCCCCGTTTCACCCAAAACGCCCCGTTTCACCCCAAAACGCCCCGTTTCACCCCAAAACGCCTCATTTCACCCCAAAACGCCCCGTTTCACCCCAAAACGCCTCATTTCACCCCAAAACGCCCCGTTTCACCCCAAAACGCCCCATTTCACCCCAAAACGCCCCATTTCACCCAAAACTCATCATTTCACCCCAAAACGCCTCATTTCACCCCAAAACGCCCCGTTTCACCCAAATCGCCCCGTTTCACCCCAAAACGCCTCATTCCACCCCAAAACGCCCCGTTTCACCCCAAAACGCCTCATTTCACCCCAAAACGCCCCGTTTCACCCAAAACGCCCCGTTTCACCCCAAAACGCCCCGTTTCACCCCAAAACGCCCCGTTTCACCCCAAAACTCCCCGTTTCACCCCAAAACGCCTCATTTCACCCCAAAACGCCTCATTTCACCCCAAATCGCCCCGTTTCACCCCAAAACGCCCCGTTTCACCCCAAAACGCCTCATTTCACCCAAAACGCCCCGTTTCACCCCAAAACGCCCCATTTCACCCCAAAACGCCTCATTTCACCCCAAACTCATCATTTCACCCCAAAACGCCTCATTTCACCCCAAAACGCCCCGTTTCACCCAAATCGCCTCATTTCACCCAAATCGCCCCGTTTCACCCAAAACGCCCCGTTTCACCCAGAACTCCTCATTTCACCCCAAATCGCCCCATTTCACCCCAAAACGCCTCATTTCACCCCAAAACGCCCTGTTTCACCCCAAAACGCCCCGTTTCACCCAAATCGCCCCGTTTCACCCCAAAACGCCTCGTTTCACCCCAAAACACCTCCTTTCACCCAAAACGCCCCGTTTCACCCAAAACGTCCTGTTTCACCCCAAAACGCCTCATTTCACCCCAAAACGCCCCGTTTCACCCAAATCGCCCCGTTTCACCCCAAAACGCCCCGTTTCACCCCAAAACTCATTTCACCCCAAAACGCCCCGTTTCACCCCAAAACGCCTCATTTCACCAAAACGCCCCGTTTCACCCCAAAACGCCCCGTTTCACCCCAAAACTCATTTCACCCCAAAACTCCCCGTTTCACCCCAAAACGCCCCGTTTCACCCCAAAACGCCCCGTTTCACCCCAAAACGCCTCCTTTCACCCAAAACGCCCCGTTTCACCCCAAAACGCCTCGTTTCACCCCAAAACGCCTCCTTTCACCCAAAACTCCTCCTTTCACCCAAAACGCCCCGTTTCACCCCAAAACGCCCCGTTTCACCCCAAAACGCCTCCTTTCACCCAAAACGCCCCGTTCACCCAAACGCCCCGTTTCACCCAAAACTCCTCCTTTCACCCAAAACGCCCCCGTTTCACCCCAAAACGCCCCGTTTCACCCAAATCGCCCCGTTTCACCCCAAAACGCCCCGTTTCACCCCAAACGCCCCGTTTCACCCAAATCGCCCCGTTTCACCCCAAAACGCCTCATTTCACCCAAATCGCCCCGTTTCACCCAAATCGCCCCGTTTCACCCCAAATCGCCCCGTTTCACCCCAAACGCCCCGTTTCACCCAAATCGCCCCGTTTCACCCAAAACGCCTCATTTCACCCAAAACGCCCCGTTTCAGCCCAAATCGCCCCGTTTCACCCAAATCGCCCCGTTTCAGCCCAAAACGCCTCATTTCACCCAAAACGCCCCGTTTCACCCCAAAACACCTCATTTCACCCCAAAACGCCTCATTTCACCCCAAAACGCCCCATTTCACCCCAAATCGCCCCGTTTCAGCCCAAAACGCCCCATTTCACCCCAAATCGCCCCGTTTCACCCCAAATCGCCCCGTTTCAGCCCAAAACGCCTCATTTCACCCCAAAACGCCTCATTTCACCCAAATCGCCCCGTTTCAGCCCAAAACGCCTCATTTCACCCAAATCGCCCGTTTCACCCCAAATCGCCCCGTTTCACCCCAAATCGCCCCGTTTCACCCCAAATCGCCCCGTTTCAGCCCAAAACGCCCCGTTTCACCCCAAAACACCTCATTTCACCCAAAACTCCTCATTTCACCCAAAACGCCTCATTTCACCCAAAACGCCCCGTTTCACCCAAATCGCCCCGTTTCACCCAAATCGCCCCGTTTCACCCCAAAACGCCCCGTTTCACCCCAAACACCTCATTTCACCCAAAACTCCTCATTTCACCCAAAACGCCTCATTTCACCCAAAACGCCCCGTTTCACCCAAATCGCCCCGTTTCACCCCAAAACGCCCCGTTTCACCCAAAACGCCCCATTTCACCCCAAAACGCCTCATTTCACCCCAAATCGCTCCGTTTCACCCCAAAACGCCCCGTTTCACCCAAAACGCCTCATTTCACCCAAATCACCCCGTTTCACCCCAAAATGCCTCATTTCACCCCAAAACGCCCCGTTTCACCCCAAAACGCCCCGTTTCACCCAAATCGCCCCGTTTCACCCCCAAAACGCCCCATTTCACCCAAATCGCCCCGTTTCACCCCAAAACGCCCCGTTTCACCACAAATCGCCCCGTTTCACCCCAAAACGCCCCATTTCACCCA